>NC_091068.1:31569851-31870887 GCF_000393655.2 Nicotiana sylvestris
GCAAAACAAATAGCAAGAAACAGGCTCGAGTGCAGAGATGCAAATATGGCCAATAGAAAGTAATAGCCAAATAGCAGCAACACCCAGTGGAATAGAAACAGAAATCCAAACAGACCAGACCAGTAGTAAACCAATGAAAACACTCGACTAATAGACACAACTGGAATTTCAAAGAATCAGAATTGATTTGAAACAGGTTTAACAACTGAAACCCAGTAATAATAGGAGGAAAAAGCTTCTGATTGTTGGTTGTATAGCTTCTATCCCTTAACCTCTCTCTATCTGTGTTTTTGTTTTTCCTTTTCAGCTCTTAAAGTTCCCAATCCCCTCACTGTGTGTGTATATTTTCTTTTCAGGTCTGCCCCCCTCTCTATATCTCCTTCCTCCTTTTTATAAGCCTCTATCCTACTCTTTTTAACAGCCTGTTTTCAGAAATCACCGTACCCTTCCCATGTGCCTTCCATTTTCAATTCCAACTTTAGCTAATTAAGTATTAAAACCCATTCACATTCCCTGGCAGATTCAACTTTCATTTTATTATCTAAAAGCAAGTATGGGCAGTAGAATATATCTGACAGCATATGCTGTCAAATTGTTTAAAACTTAAAAGCTTCTTAATGCAGAAAAACAGGCTGTGCACAAGGCACATGAGGTGCACCAATGCACATGCTGTGCACGAGTGCACATGCCTTCCAATTCAGAATTTAAACATAAACAATCCTTTTTACATTGACTGATCCAAATCAACAGCTATAAGTAAACAAAACTGGTTCTGAATTGATCTCAACAAATGTTCAACAGAAGCAAATCGATTTACTATGCTCAGACAGTTGAAATTAATTGACGACACATGTCGACTCGACTATATTAGTATTAACATACACAAACGTAGCCAAATCAGACATTCAAAAGCATGGGACACATGACTCGACTTATACTGATTAAGCAGGATTATACTTTGAGGAATCAGTAAGTCAGTACAAATTTGGGATACAACCAATACACATGTCTTATCAGAATAGGAGGGGTTCAAACAAAACACAGTGGTTCAGGCAAAGTGGTCAATCAGAAGGTAGTAAAATTTAAAGACACAAATTGAAACAAAACATGACCAGATATTTAAAACAAAACACACGGACTAAAACAAATAAAGGAAACCAAACAAACTCACCTTAAAGCTTGCAAAGTTAAAAATTTGAACTCGGATTTGAACAACTTTCTTAAGGCTGAACGGGCTTTAATCGAAGTGTTTCTCAAATGAGAAACACTTGATTAAAGTCCATCAGACCTTAAAACTCTTTGGTTTCGGTTTGAACCAGTGACGAGGGACCTTGTGGTTTCAAAACTCAGATCTAATATTCGTGCTTCCCTGGTTAGATTCGGACCAAACCAAGTATGGTTTGGTCACGAGGAAGGTCCGGGGAGTGTCTGGTATGAAGCTGGGGTTGTTTGGTGTAGATCGAGTTTGACTCGAATCTTCAAATGAAGATTCGAGGACCTGGGGGGTGATTCGAACCAAACGGTCAACAGGTCTATGTTCAGGGTGGTGAGGGGGTTCTATGGTGTTCATGGCGAGGTCACCGGTGTTCATGCCGCCGGTTTTCATGGTGGGGGATACAAGGGCGGCTCTAGGGTTTGAAGGGGATGAGGTTGAAGACGAAGGCTGGGGTTCGGATAGGGGGGGCAGGGTAGGATTATGACTTTATATAGTTAATGGGTGGATTGATCTCGACCGTTAGATCAATCTAGATCTACGGTCTGGATCTGATAGCTTAAGTGGAACGGTGTCGTTTCAAGGGTAAAGGGTTGGGGTCGGTCCGGGTGAGACGGGTCGGGTTTATTGGTGGGTTACGGGGGATTGATCTTGGCCGTTGATCATTCTGAGATCAACGGTCCAGATCAGGTATGACTCAAACGACGTCGTTTGGACGTCCTGGGCATCAGGTGGCCTGGACCGGGCAGGGCTGGGTCTTGGGCTGTTTGTTTGGGCCAATTTTGTTAAAATTGGCCCAAGTCCGGAAGGGAAGGGGTCTTTTTTTTTTTTATTTATTTATTATTTTTTTTTATTTATTTATTTCTGATTTATTTTAAAACAAAACTAAGCCAAAAAAAAAAAAAAATCAAATTTAAAATTAAATACACACTCAATACAATTATTTGCACACACACTAAAGTATTTCAAAACAGGTAAAGTCAAACCAAATAAAATCACGGACGAAAATGCCTATTCATGATTTTCTATTTAACGACCGGATTACGGTTTGAATTATGCAGGACACATATATTTTTTTTATTTTTATTTTTATAAAGTAAATAAATAAAAATGGGCTAAGGTCACAAATAAATCAACAAAGTGCCGCACAGAAATCCGAAATTGTACAGCAGGGCCAATTATATTTGTTTTTATTTCTTTTTGGAGCGATTGTCGTGCGAAAACAAAAATCACGTGCTCACAGCTGCCCCTCTTTGTTTGGAAACACGAAGGGTTTTCGTGCAAAGATAAAGTGAGCGTGTATGAGCGATTTTTGCCTATAGACCACTCCGTATGAAGCATTTTTTGAAAGATCTGACCGAATCTTGCTTCAAAGATTTCCTACATATCCTGGGCTAAACAGGAATCAGGTCAATGTAGTTCGGGAAGTTTTGGTAGCTGGGACTACCATGGGATTGCAATGCTTGCTGCTACTGCTGCTGCTGTTGTCACTGCTACGTTACTGACCGCCTTATTACAACCAAACGAAAATTAGAAACTGAACTAACTACTTATACGTATGTCAACTGCTAGTTACAAGATTCCTATCTATGATTCTTTCACGACTTGATCTTGGGTCTTAGCTGATTCTGCTTGTAGACTCTGATCTGAATCTTGATGCTTGCGAGTTGCGGCGACTGGTTTAATCTCCGGGATACCGAATAAAATGTGACTGGCAGAGTTCAGGACCTTAGTCAAATGTAGGAGTCGATCTGCTTTTCCTTTACTCTGATATCTCGGGACATCTTCTTTTGTCCTTTTCTTCTTTTGATTCCAAACTGGGATTTATCTCGTGGGTCATTTCGATCCATGTGGCTCGAGGTCAGACCTGCGGGAGAAAACAAACAAACGAACGAAATTTTCTGCCCCAGTTTCACTAGGAAAATTTCGTTAATTATTCACCAGGAAGTTCATAAAATTGATGAAAGAGGATATGCATGCTCAGTTCAGGGTTGGAGTCCTAACACCGGCTAGCTGGGGAGAGGTTCGGTTTGGGGTTTAAAACCCTAATGCCGAACAAAGGAAGAATTCAGTTTAGGGTTCAAAACCCTAATGCTGGCTGAAAAGAAAATTCAGTTTAGGGTTTAAAACCCTAATGCTGATTGCATGGAAAAGCTCAGTTTAGAGTTTAAAACTCTAATGCTGGCTGAAAGGAAAATTCAGTTTAGGGTTTAAAACCCTAATGCTGATTGCATGGAAAAGCTCAGTTTAGAGTTTAAAACTCTAATGCTGGCTGAAAGGAAAATTCAGTTTAGGGTTTAAAACCCTAATGCTGATTGCATGGAAAAGCTCAGTTTAGAGTTTAAAACTCTAATGCTGGCTGAAAGGAAAATTCAGTTTAGGGTTTAAAACCCTAACGCTGATTAAAAGAAAATTCAGTTTAGGGTTTAAAACCCTAATGCTGATTGCATGGAAAAAGCTCAGTTTAGAGTTTAAAACTCTAATGCTGGCTGAAAGGAAAATTCAGTTTAGGGTTTAAAACCCTAATGCTGATTGCATGGAAAAGCTCAGTTTAGAGTTTAAAACTCTAATGCTGGCTGAAAGGAAAATTCAGTTTAGGGTTTAAAACCCTAACGCTGATTAAAAGAAAATTCAGTTTAGGGTTTTAAAACCCTAATGCTGATTGCATGGAAAAAGCTCAGTTTAGAGTTTAAAACTCTAATGCTGGCTGAAAGGAAAATTCAGTTTAGGGTTTAAAACCCTAATGCTGATTGCATGGAAAAGCTCAGTTTAGAGTTTAAAACTCTAATGCTGGCTGAAAGGAAAATTCAGTTTAGGGTTTAAAACCCTAACGCTGATTAAAAGAAAATTCAGTTTAGGGTTTAAAACCCTAATGCTGATTGCATGGAAAAGCTCAGTTTAGAGTTTAAAACTCTAATGCTGGCTGAAAGGAAAATTCAGTTTAGGGTTTAAAACCCTAACGCTGATTAAAAGAAAATTCAGTTTAGGGTTTAAAACCCTAATGCTGATTGCATGGAAAAAGCTCAGTTTAGAGTTTTAAAACTCTAATGCTGGCTGAAAGGAAAATTCAGTTTAGGGTTTAAAACCCTAACGCTGATTAAAAGAAAATTCAGTTTAGGGTTTAAAACCCTAATGCTGATTGCATGGAAAAGCTTAGTTTAGAGTTTAAAACTCTAATGCTGGCTGAAAGGAAAATTCAGTTTAGGGTTTAAAACCCTAACGCTGATTAAAAGAAAATTCAGTTTAGGGTTTAAAACCCTAATGCTGATTGCATGGAAAAGCTCAGTTTAGAGTTTAAAACTCTAATGCTGGCTGAAAGGAAAATTCAGTTTAGGGTTTAAAACCCTAACGCTGATTAAAAGAAAATTCAGTTTAGGGTTTAAAACCCTAATGCTGATTGCATGGAAAAGCTCAGTTTAGAGTTTAAAACTCTAATGCTGGCTGAAAGGAAAATTCAGTTTAGGGTTTAAAACCCTAACGCTGATTAAAAGAAAATTCAGTTTAGGGTTTAAAACCCTAATGCTGATTGCATGGAAAAGCTCAGTTTAGAGTTTAAAACTCTAATGCTGGCTGAAAGGAAAATTCAGTTTAGGGTTTAAAACCCTAACGCTGATTAAAAGAAAATTCAGTTTAGGGTTTAAAACCCTAATGCTGATTGCATGGAAAAGCTTAGTTTAGAGTTTAAAACTCTAATGCTGGCTAAAAGGAAAAAGTCCAGTTTAGGGTTTGAAACCCTAATGCTGATTGGCTGGGGATAAAGCTCGAGAATACTACCCGATCAATTTTTGAGTTTTCTTGTTTTAATAGAAGATAGAAGGGAGTTTTGCGGGAACTTACCTTTTGAGTAAATTCCTTATTGCCAAAATGTTTCTTGTACCCGTGTACCTTCTTCTTTGGGCAACACCTGCTTCTTGCACGGTTGTCTTGGATTAACACCTGTTTCAACTTCTCAGACAAAGAACAATTGTTAGTTCGAAAATGACGGTCGGTTTGGTGACCTTGATCGTTCCCAATTGCTTCGTTGCGTCTTTACTTCTGTTGCGAAGTCCCGCCATTGATTCGAATTGAATGGCGAAACCTTTAGACTGCTCAGGCTTGTATTTCCGGATTCTGTGATGATTTGCCTCGTAAGGCCTCTTTTTTTCTTTTTGTCCCGTTTTGATTGAAGGTTCTCAACGGGGATTTTATTGGAGGTGTTCTGTGGGAATTTGTACAAGAGGAAGCTATGTGGGGGAAATATTTACAAAGTGGATTCTTTGTGCGGATTCTGTACAATGGGGTATGCTGGGTTTTGGTTTCAAAACGGGTTTCCCAGGGTTTGTTGGGGTAAGCTTGTTGGGGAATATTTACAAAAGGACTCGCTGGGATGTGCTGGGGAGATTCAAGACTCTGTTGGGATTTGTACAGGGGGAGACTCTGTGGGGATTTGTCCGAAGGTGGACTTGCTGGGGAAGATTTCAAGATTTCTCTCTTTTTCCTTTACTCCGGAACACCATCAAACGTCATGATTCATCATGCTTGGGTAATCATATCAACGAGATGAGGTGCTTTCCTTCATGAGACGGGATTCCGCGCAAACAAACCTGCCACCTGTCCTTTCCGGTGTGTCCTGAACTCGGGGTTAAAATGCGAAAGGGATTCGAAAAGAAACAAAGAAAAGAGAAAACAAATCAGAAAAGGAGGAACCTTTTCGGAATGAGAAAGACTTATCTGAGGAAGATAATGCTGGCTTTCAATGACATGACATGCTTTTTGGACTGGACGTCTGACCTTCTAAGAGCTTGCGTTTTCCTGAACCAGAACGGATCTGTGATTCCAAACTGGTGGCACTCTACCGAAACTTTCTTGGGGTGGCGTCATTCTTTTCGGCCAACAGCGCCCTTTGCGGGTTTTCGCTGGCTGACCTCTCTCATTTCTCTTCCTGTCATCGCTTGATAGCACTCTTTGCGAGTTTTTACTAAACAAGCTCTCTCATTTTGGTTTCTCTTCTCCCGTCGCCTCGTGGTGCCCGAAGGTTTTCACCGCCGAGACTCTCTCATTTTATCTCTCTCAATTCAGAGTGTGTTGGTCTCCATTTGTGACGCTTATTGGTTCCCCACCATATTCGGTAATTGATTTGAAGGCTTGTGCTTGGTAAAGAGATGGTAGTGATACTAACTTCTCAACTGCTCGACGTGCCCCGGTTTTCAATTTCAGGGTGGATGGGATTTTATTGTTGGTGTGACTGAACCTCAGGGAGAGGCTGCCTACGTATCCTTTCGGAATCAAGTCAAACGTAGTTCAGGCCTCAATCAAATTTTGTTTTTGTTTTCTTTTTTTTTTCTTTTTTTTGTTTTGTTTTGTTTTGTAAGCGGCTCAAAAGTTGGTGGAGAGGATTGGGTAGTGTTTGAGGAGTAGTGGGGAACAAACGCCTTCGCCATTTTCAACGTGTCAGGACCACTGGAGTATGCTTTAGACGTAATACCTCTTGACTGCATCTGCATTTACTGCTGTGTCGGGGTCATTTCCTTCGATATCACCCAAATACAATGCTCCTCTCGGCAATATCTTCCTTACGATGTATGGGCCTCTCCAATTTGGGGCAAACTTTCCTTTTGCTTCTTCATGATGCGGCAAAATACGCCTTAGTACCAACTGACCTACTTCGAAATTCCGGGGTCGGACTTTCTTGTTGTAAGCACGGGCCATCCTTCGTTGGTATAACTGTCCGTGACAAACTGCAGCCATCCGCTTTTCATCAATCAACGTCAATTGCTCCAGTCGAGCCTTGACCCACTCGCTGTCTTCGATTTCGGCTTCGACAATGATTCGAAGCGAAGGAATCTCTACCTCTGCCGGTATTACAGCTTCGGTCCCATAAACCAAAAGATAAGGAGTTGCTCCCACCGATGTGCGCACCGTAGTGCGGTACCCCAATAATGCAAAAGGTAACTGCTCATGCCACTGTCGGGAACTTTGTATTGTTTTCCTCAAAATCTTCTTGATGTTTTTATTTGCAGCTTCCACAGCACCATTGGCTTTTGGCCGATAAGGAGTGGAATTCCTGTGTGTTATCTTGAATTGCTCGCACACATCTCCCATCAAGTGACTGTTCAAGTTTGCTGCATTATCTGTAATGATAGTCGCAGGAATACCGAAGCGACAGATAAGATTTGAGTGTACAAAATCCACTACAGCTTTCTTGGTGACCGACTTGAGAGTGACAGCCTCTACCCATTTTGTGAAGTAATCGATGGCAACCAGTATAAACCTGTGTCCATTCGAAGCCTTTGGTTCAATTGGTCCAATGACGTCCATGCCCCAAGCGACAAATGGCCAAGGTGCGGACATGGGATGCAGTTCCGTGGGAGGTGCATGAATCAAATTACCGTGCACCTGACACTGATGACACTTCCGAACAAAGCTAAAGCAATCCTTTTCCATGGTCATCCAGTAATAACCTGCTCTAAGGATCTTCTTTGCTAAGACATACCCGTTCATGTGAGGTCCGCACACACCTGCGTGTTACTTCGTGCATGATCTTTCTCGCTTCCTCGATATCGACACATCTTAAGAGATTGAGGTCCGGAGTCCTCTTATATAACAATTCACTGCTCAAAAAGAAACCACTTGCATGTCGCCTAATGGTCCTCTTTTGATCTCCAGTTGCATGCTCGGGGTATTCTTGTGTCTTCAGGAATTTCTTGATGTCATGGTACCAAGGCTGCGTATTTGATCCCGCCTCGATTACACTGCAGTAACCGTGTCTTTCCTTGATTTGGATTTCCAAAGGATCGACGTGGGCGTCGCCCGGGTAGGGTAGCATAGAAGCCAGAGTAGCAAGTGCATCTGCCAGTTCATTGTGACACCTCGGAATATACCTGAATTCTATTGAGGTAAAGCGCTTGCTGAGGTCCTCCACATGTTGTCGGTATGGGATAAGTTTGACATCCCGAGTTTCCCATTCGCCTTGAACTTGCCGGATGATCAGGTCAGAATCTCCCATAATCAGTAAGTCTTTGACATCCTGATCGATTGCCATATGTATGCCCATAATGCAGGCTTCATATTCAGCTGTATTATTTGTGCAGAAGAAACGAAGTCTAGCTGTGGCGGGATAATGCTGACCGGCAGGTGAGATCAAAATTGCCCCAATCCCTATACCCTTGGCGTTCACGGCTCCGTCAAAGAACATCTTCCAAACATGAGCTTCCTCTGAGATCACTTCTACGGTGTTTACCTCTTCATCTGGAAAGTAGGTATCCAATGGCTGGTATTCCTCATCGACCGGGTTTTCGGCCAAATGATCTGCTAACGCCTGGGCTTTCATTGCCGTGCGAAGTGACATAAACTATGTCGAATTCCGTAAGCAAGATTTGCCATTTAGCCAGTCTCCCAGTAGGCATTGGTTTCTGAAATATATATTTCAAGGGATCCAACCTGCTTATGAGGAATGTAGTGTGGGCTTGGAGATAATGCCTCAGCTTTTGAGCAACCCATGTGAGAGCGCAGCATGTCTTTTCCAACAGAGTGTATTTGGCCTCGTAGCTGGTGAATTTCTTGCTCAGGTAGTAGATCGCCTGCTCCCTTTTCCCGGTCACATCGTGTTGCCCGAGGACGCAGCCAAAAGAGTTCTCCAAGACTGTCAGATACAAGAAAAGTGGCCTCCCTGGTTCGGGAGGGACCAAGACTGGGGGATTCGAAAGGTACTCTTTGACTTTATCAAAGGCTTCTTGACACTCCGTTGTCCACTTAATCGCCGCATCTTTTCTTAACAACTTGAATATGGGCTCACACGTGCTTGTCAGCTGGGCAATAAACCGACTGATGTAGTTCAGCCTGCCCAAAAGACTCATCACGTCTTTCTTCGTTCTTGGGGGAGGTAGATCTTTGATAGATTTTATCTTAGTCGGATCTAGCTCGATACCTCTCCTGCTTACGATGAAACCCAAAAGTTTACCTGACGGAACTCCGAAAGCGCATTTGGCTGGATTTAGCTTCAAGTCATACTTCCTTAGCCTCTCGAAGAATTTCCTCAAGTCTTGGATGTGATTATCCTGTGTCCTGGACTTGACTATTACATCGTCCACGTACACCTCTATTTCCTGATGCATCATGTCATGGAAAATGGCGGTCATGGCCCTCATGTAAGTAGCCCCAGCATTCTTTAGACCAAATGGCATGACCCGATAACAGTAGGTGCCCCAAGGCGTGGTGAAAGCGGTTTTCTCGGCGTCCTCTTCATCCATCAGCACCTGATGATATCCAGCGTAACAATCTACGAAGGATTGTATCTCGTGTTTGGCGCAATTATCAACGAGGATGTGGATGTTGGGCAGCGGGAAATTATCTTTGGGACTTGCTCTGTTCAGATCTCGGTAATCTACACATACCCGAGTTTTCCCGTCCTTTTTCGGTACTGGAACCACATTCGCCAACCATGTTGTGTATTGGACTACCCGGATCACTCCTGTTTTCAGTTGCTTGGTGATCTCCTCTTTAATTTTGTCACTGACCTCGGTTTTGAACTTTCGTTGCTTTTGTTGAACCGGAGGACAATCAGGATGAATCGGCAATTTGTGAACCACTAGATCGACACCTAGTCCCGGCATGTCATCATATGACCAAGCAAACACGTCTTTGAATTCAAGAAGAAGTTGAATTATCGCCTCTCGCGTTTTCTCGTCCGTGTGAATGCTTATCTTGGTCTCCCGGACTTCTTCCGGGGTTCCTAAGTTTACCGGTTCAGTGTCATTCAGATTTGGCTTAGGTTTATTCTCGAAATATTCCAACTCTCGGTTTATCTCCCTAAAAGCCTCTTCCGCATCATATTCTGGTTCTGGGTTCATTAATTCGCAGTTAAATAGCTCATTGTGGTCTGGGCGTGAAGTCCGCAAGCATGTCATATTTAAAGCCGCATTATTAGGGCTGAAAAGGAAGATAAGAGGAAAAGTAATAAAAATCAGAACAAGAGAAAGAATAGGAAAGCAATGATGATTTTTTTGTATTTTTGTATATTTCTTTTGGAAAGTTGGAATACAACAATGTTTTCAACTAGGAATTCAAAACAACAATCGAAAAGAAGAAAACGTTCAAGTTAGGTCCCGGGGATAACTTGTGATACAGGAAAGGTGGCAGGGCAGGTCTACCCGGACTTCCGTCTAGTCGGGAATGGCGTGGCCTCCCAGTTTTGAAGTTGGGCGTTCGGTCCCATGTACAGCATCTCAGCAGTGCTTGTGCCTTCACCTGGTTGAACCATGTGGACCTCGTAGAGCATTTCTCTCATCGCCCCACATATTTCCTCGATTTCCTCAGCTGTGAAGACCTCATCATCTTCTTCTTCCGCGTACCTTGGCCTGACGAAAGTCGCATATAAATCCGGCAGCGGTTGAGGCAGCTTCCAGCCCTCATTTCTCCTTTTCTTTGCCCATTTTTCGTCTGTTGGAGTAGGTTTGAAACCTAGTCCAAAAGGTTTCTTGATGACTGGTAAAGTAATGGGTTCCGTCATTCCCTGAAGGGTTCGTCCAAGCCCCTTCCCTGGCCTAAATCCGTGTCGGATCATCTCTTTGGCCACCATAACCGAAGCGTTAGACAAGAAAGGCTGGGGGCAAGGTACTCCCTCTTCGTGCTGCTCTGCCAATACCACCTCGAAAGCTTGATAGACCGTATGCTCGCTCCCTTCTCTTGGTTCAAGATACGGGATAGATGGGTCCCGATAAATGGCATGTTCGTCTTCTCCATGGACCACGATCTCTTGGTCTTCATACTCGAACTTCACCATCTGGTGAAGAGTAGAAGGCACGGCTCCTGCCGCATGGATCCAAGGCCTGCCAAGGAGGAAATTGTAAGATGTGTCCATGTCGATCACTTGGAAAGTGACTCGAAATTCGACTGGTCCTATGACCAGCAGCAGGTCTATTTCTCCCATGGTGTCTCTCTTGATACCATCGAAAGCTCTTACACAGACGTTGTTGGGTCGGATTCTTCCGGTCTCAATTTCCATTCTTTGCAGCGTGGAGAGCGGGCAAATGTCAACACCTGATCCCCCATCCAGCATTACCCGCTTGACATAGTAGTCCTCACATTTGACTGTTAAATGCAATGCCTTGTTGTGTGCTGCTCCTTCCGGGGGTAGATCGTTCTTGCTGAAGGAGATTTGGTTGACGGCGAAGAATCTTTCTGTCATCCGCTCTAATTGCTCCACCGAGGTTTCAACCGGCACATATGCCTCATTCAGGGTCTTCAGTAAGATCTTTTGATGCTCGGCCGACCTTGTCAATAATGATAGCATGGACACCTGCTCAGGGTGCTTGCGCAACTGATCTATCACTTCGTAATCCGGCATCTTCATTTGTTGGAAGAACACTTCCGCTTCTTCAACACTCACGGGCTCCTTTGGAGGGAAGCGCCTTTGTGTGGCGTTGTTCAGTTCTTGGGTATTTGAGTACCCTCCAACGAAAGTATTTTCTGGAAGTTCTTCCATGACCTCCTTACCTTTGTATGTTACCAAAGTCTTTTGATAATTCCACGGCACTGTGGACGGGTTGGTCATTGGCTTTTGTGGCACGCGTCCGATAACCACTGGCTCATTCAGCCGAGGTGGTTGAATCGTCCCCCGGACCACATAGGCCCCTTTTGGCACGTACATAGGTTTTGTCTTTTTGATCCCGGATTTCTGCGTCTTCTCAGCTTGACCTCGCGGTACGTAAAGAACTCCGCCCTTTGCTGGTACCACTTTCTTTTCCACCTTCTTTTCAGACTTGCTCTCTGCGATCTTGGCCTCCTCCCCCCTTTCTGATTTCTGGTCTATTTCAGGCCTCCTCCCCGTGTCGACAATGGCAATTATGGCTTTCAAGGCAGGGTCGAACTCTTTGTCTTCACAAATCATGCCGATCAGCGGCCCATTATTGTGAGCGGGCAATGGATTGTTAGTCACATTCGGGATCTCTTCGTCCCTTAGCACTATTTTCCCCTGCTCTATCAAATTTTCGACCACTCTTTTCAATGACCAGCAGTCGTTTGTATCATGTCCCTCGGCCCCTGAATGATAGGCGCATCTGACTCCGGCTTTGTAAGAAGGAGATGTCGGGTTTTGCCTCGTTTGGGGAATTGGTTGCAAGAAACCCAACTGGACTAGCTTAGGGAACAATGTAGAGTATTGTTCACCGATGGGCGTGAAAGTCCGCCGTCGAGGTGGCTCCTGGGGGCGGTAGTTATTCTGCGGGGGTTGTGGGTTATAGTGGTTGCGGTAAGGAGGCTGATTTCTGGGAGGTGGAGCTAGGCCTCGGTTGGCTTGTTGTGGTGGATGGTTATAAGGTTGGGCATTCATGACCATATAAGGTTGATGAGCATATGCCACATTTGAGTGGGGATAGTAGTGTTGTGGGGCCCTTTCCGGAAAATGGGGCCTGGGATGACAATACTCCCTTGCTTCAGAGGCTGCCATAGCCGTTTCTTCCTTCTTCTTTCCCCTTGTCGTTCCTCCCGACCCGCTTTGGACGGCCTGAGAGGTTGCCCTTATGGCTGCTTGACTCAAAATCCTTCCCGTTTTCAACCCATTCTCTACCATCTCTCCTATCTTGATCGCTTCTGCGAATGGCTTACCCATGGCCGACATCATGTTTTGGAAATAGTCAGACTCTTGAGCCTGGAGAAAGGTAGTGACCATTTCCACTTCATCCATGGGGGGCTTCACCCTCGACGCCTGTTCACGCCACTTAATAGCGTACTCTCTAAAGCTTTCCGAAGGCTTCTTCTTCAAATTCGACAGAGAGTTTCGGTCTGGCGCAATGTCGATGTTATACTGGAATTGCTTTACAAAATCTCTGGCGAGATCATCCCATATATGCCATCGGGACATTTCCTGATCCATATACCATTCTGAAGCTATCCCTACTAAGCTTTCCCCAAAATATGCCATGAGCAGTTCTTCTTTTCCGCCGGCTCCCCGCAATTGGTTGCAGTATTTCTTAAGATGTGCAATGGGGTCACCGTGCCCATCGTATTTCTCGAATTTGGGGGTCTTGAAACCCGTTGGCAGGTGCACGTGAGGGAACATGCACAGGTCGGCGTAAGAGACGCTCTTTTGTCCGCTCAACCCTTGCATATTCTTCAAACTTTGTTCAAGGCTTCTCATTCTCTTAGCAATCTCATTTTGTTCCGCAATCCTGGGGTTCTGATCCTGTCCCGGTGCGAGTTCGCACTGAGGCGGTAGAGGATTATTGTTGGTAGCGAACCTGGTTGGTTCCATTGAGAACGATGGTGCTTGGAATGTAAAAGAGGATGAGTCAAAGCTTGGCTTGTATGTGGCAGGCTGTGCCGTAGCTGGGCAAGGCGATGCAGTAAAGATGTTCATGCTTGCATCAGTGGCCGACATTCGGGGATGAGGCTCAGAAGGTGATCCTGCGGAGAAGGCGGAGGTGGCTGGGTACCCAAATGGGGAAGCAGGGTAATTTATGGGGACATTAGAAGTCCCACTTGACCTGGAGAATAATTCAGGGAATCCGGGGACGACACTTGGCGGCTCTTTCCCATTGTTCCAGTCATCCAACATTTCCAACATGCGGAGCCGTAGGATTCTATTTTCCTCCGCAGTTGCGGATTCAGGTGTGAGGACGGCTGAGATTGAGCTCTCCTCAGAGACGGGGACTGTTTGCAATGGAATTTCCGAAGACATTTCCACACTTCCTTGTGACCTGGTGAAGTAAGTATGAGTACTGCTTCTGGTCCTAACAATAGGTAGTTGAACACCTCTCTTTGACCTCGTGAAGTATGAGTGCGAGGCCAAACTTTCACCAAACCGACCGTCTCTTCAAAAACCCTGGGAATACTCATCGACAAGCGCACGGTTAATTTGCAGCAAATAACATATAGTTAATCTCACGTTGGGCATGATGCACCTATGCGGTTAAGTGGATTACTATATGTTTGCTACGAGAGCATGCGTCATTCCAGCATTTTTCTCTTATCGGTTCTTCCCCCTTTTTATTATTATTTTTTTATTATTTTTTTTTATTTTGTAGTAAAAGAAATGTGACCGGATCCGATGAGGATTGCCTACGTATCACGATGCCTACGTGAATCAGATCATTACGTAGTTCGAAAAACACAAATGGACGTAAAAGAAACAGCCTCTTCATTGTTGAAATGTTCTATTACAAGCTACATTCTGCAAAAGAAAAAGCAAACTTGGAAAATGAACCTAGACTCAAAATAGACTGAAAATCACCTTGATAAAAAAACGAGCAGAAGATGCTAAAAATACAGATTTGACCTATGAATGCATTATGGTTTTAAAAATTGGTTTCCGCGGGGCATCGTTCGGCCTCGCCGCGGTCCTAGGCGCGAGATCCCTCTCAAGTTGTTCCAGCTCGTACATAGTCTGCTTGACATAACCCATTACTGCCGAGAGGACGGTAGTGCTGGACATGTTCTCACATCGTAGACATCGTCTGGTGATGGCATGGGCAATGGCCTTGATCCTATCTCTGGTTTGCTTCTTCTCTATGAGTAGGTACCTTATCTGATCACTGCTCGTCTTGAATACCTGCGAGTCCTGTATGTGCTGATCCCTCAACTGCCGCACTTCTTCCTTCATTTGGGCCAACAAGTCGTAACAGTATCTAACTTCCGTTTGGAAATCCCTGGCTTGCTTAACTGCTTTAAACTCAAGTGTAGCCATCTCCCTTTTTATTTTGGCAACAGCCTTCTCGTGATCACGTTTCAATTGGCTCAAACATCGGCGATGCTTATCTACTCTTGTTTCCCACCGTGCCTTGAATTCTGTCATGACCTTTTCGGATTCTTCTAACTTGTCTTGCCATTCCGTGATCTCTCTTTTCAAACCCTTTATCAACCGCTGGTCTGATTGACTTCTGGGTTGCTCATCAAGAGACAATCTCAATTCTTGGACTTGGGCCTTAAGTTCTTCATTCTCTTGGATCAACCTATTCTTTTCGCTTTGATCCGCCGCGATTTGTATGCTGTTATCGAATTTCAAACCATCTATTTGTAGCTTCAAATCGCCAATTTCTGTTCGATAACCCTTCTCTTTTGCTAACCAGTTCCATTGCCCTTGGGATGATTCTACGAAATCTTTGAGATGCGGCCTCTTAGCCGGTCTTTCGTAAGACAGGCTGCCTCTAAACCAAGCGTGATATCCTGGGGCGACCTCCCCTTTCGCCGTATCGATCACACAAGTGTTTGCTGTCAGATGTTGGCATTCACTCCAGATTTGGCGAACTTCTTCTTCAGGGAAATGACCGTGCGGACTGATTTCAATCACTTGGGTACTCAAATCTTCGTCTTTCGGTACCACTTGGTACCTCCCAAGTTGCCTCAAAACCCGATACGGTGCATAGGGTTGGATACTTTTCAGTCCCATCAACAGAAAATGAGGCCGGGTTGCCGGCATGTATATGATTTCCTCGATAGGTGACCATCCGAGCGTCCATTGGATTTGGCTGGCGGTGAGAGTTCGGAGAAATGAGGTCCATGATGTGACTCCCTCAGGTAAATTGAGCCCTTTGATTCTCATGTAGAATTCTCCAATACAAGTTTTCTCTGGCGAACCATAACCCAAAAGTGAGGAGCGATGACATAAATGATCGGTCATCCACACTTGCAACAGTAGGTTACATCCTTCGAAAAAGTCACCCCTGGCTCGACAAACAGTGAGAGCCCGGAAAATGTCAGCCATAATCATAGGTGCCAGAGTACTTTTATCTTGGGTAAGCAAAGTACTGACAACCCCAGTTATTCTTAGATCGATGTGGCCGTCCTTCCTTGGGAACACTATAAGACCTAAGAAGGCCGTCATGAAAGCCAACTGCCTGTGTTCGTCCCATTTTTGTCGGTTGCCTTTACTACATAGTTTGAAATCCGGCTTATTGAACCCGCCCTCATGACCGTATCTAGCATACATGAGATGGAGACTGCAGAAACCTTTGGCAAGATCTGGATGGTGAAATGTTCGGGGTATTTTCAGAAAATCCAAAAATCGGTATACCGTGACGGCCCTAGGTGCAATCAAGTACTTGAACCTTAACGGAGCTTCATCACTCCCAATGTATCCTGCTATTTCCTCCAACGTCGGGGTGAGTTCGAAGTCTGAAAAATGGAATACATTGTGCGCCGAATCCCAGTAAGTGACCAATGATCGGATAATATCACCCCGAGGTTGAATGTCTAGTAAATCCGGGAGATTTTTCAGATATTTCCTCACTTTGCCTTGCCCCTCTTTGCCTAAGTCGTTCCACCATAATCGCAACTCAAAAGGGATCTTGGTCATTATTGAAAACGATTCATTTTGTATCGTGCTCATCCTGCACATTTATTTAAGGCGATAAACTTATTAGACTCAAAAAATTAAAATTATCTAGATTTTTTGAAAACGGGAGGTTGGACCCGCCGAGGGTTGCCTACGTATCTCACCCCGTGCGAGAATCAAACCGGCGTAGTTTGGTCATAGAGAAAATTAAATAAACCTAGTAATCAAGAATAAGCATTTTTATTGTTTTTTTTTTAGAAAGATAAATACTAAAAAAAATATTGTTTTTTTTGTTTTTTTTTTGCAATATTTGGATTATTAGTCCGAATTTATAAAAGGGTATTACAAAAGAAACAACACATTTTTGAATTATGAGTTTTCCATTTTTTTTTATTTTTTTTTTGAAATAAATACCCTCTTTTAAAAGAAAAGAAATAATTTTTTATATGTTTTTTTTTCAGACTGAAAGGCAACTTTTGGTTTTATTTTTCCAAAATAAGTAATTATCTCCCCTACGCTGCTATTTCCCCTTTTTTTTTTAAGAACCGGTCGACATGCGGAACCGAAGCAAATAAATGCATAACACTGATAGGAATGCAACATGATGGTTTTTCCATTTCAGGTTGCCTGTCCTAGACGGACCCAACCCCTGTGTTGAGTCCCCTAAGTCAAATGCAACATGATGCAAATAAGCGTTCCTACTAGGGATCCGGCATGAAGTCGAGTTATACTAGGTTTAAACCTTGGTATTTGTTCTAAACTGTGTACCCGAGTGGACAACTCGAGTCGAGGAGGGGCAACTTACCGGGAACCAAAAGGCCGTCCGGCTTCGTAACTTATCCATCCTCTTTCTTATTTCGGGCATTGACGCTAACAGAATAGGGAGTCTCGACCAGCGAGCTTCTCCCCGGAGGTAAGAAAAGAAGGACTTCGGCACAGTTTATATACAGTTCAGATAATATCAAAGCGGTAAAAGACAACATTTGGCACGTTATGCAAAAACATGTAATAAAGAGCAGATAATAAAGCCAAATATAACAATTATTCTAAGCTCGAATTCTTGAACCCTGAACCAGTGGTTCTGGGTCTACAATTCCCCAGCGGAGTCGCCAGAGCTGTCACACCTCCTTTTTGCGCGCCCCGCCCCGAGGGGTAAGATGCGCGGGTGGAGTTTTTCCAATTTAAGTGACAATATTCGAAATGGGATTATTTATTTAATTCAGAGTCGCCACTTGGGAAAGGTTTAGCTTTTGGTGTCCCAAGTCACCGGTTTATCTTGAATCCCAAATCGAGGAAATTTTCGACTTTTCCAAATGAAGTCTGCGAACCAGAAATTCTAAGTAAGGAATTCTGTTGACCCGAGGGAAGGTGTTAGGCACCCTCGAATCCCGTGGTTCTAGCACGGTCGCTTAAATTGTTATAATGGCTAAATATCTGATTTAAATACATGTTATGACTTACGTGCTTTTATTAAGTTTAAACCGCTTTTATTATTATCATTTATTTTTATAGAATTGCAACGTCGTGAAAATGCATCTCGAACCACGTCACAATCAATGCACCCGTAGTTGTTAACACATTTCGACTCCGTTGAGATTTGAAATTGGGTCACATAAATGCGCACCCGAATTTAAGAATGTGATTTGATTAAGTCGCGCCTAAAGAATCTAACGCGTTGTTGTCTTCGGGGAGGGCAGTGGGATTCACTAAACAGCCTGTCCCAAATTCTAAGTATTTATTATGACCAATTATTGAGGGCCCCGCAATTTGCCTTTTGATTTGGCGAGGCTCGTCTCATTATTTTAGAAGGGTACCCTACAAGAACTACATTTTACTACATTTATCTTTTAAGGGAAGGATGATGCCGAATTTTGCTGGTTTAGACAAATACGGACTGAATCCTTATTATGTTTGCCGAACCTAAACTTGTTTGATTACTTGATTGATTGTTCATGAGGTGAGAGCTACGGCATGCTTTGTCTTCAACAAGTGAATATGCTTATTAATTCGCTAAGTGAGATTGCAAACAAACTAACAACATATGTTGAGTTATGTTTTAACGACCTCCAAGTTCTATTCTTAACACTCTAACCTATTCGAAATTGATAAAGAAATCGGCTGTTTTATTAGGAAAAATTACTACTAATTGAACTCAAAAATGATTATCAGTTTTTCTCAACAATCATTACATCATTTCGAAATAAAAATCTGTAACGAAACCCAGTATCGAACCTGTATTGGAACGAATGAACTGACAAGAGAACTGGCATTCATAGCCATACTCTTAGTGTGACTGTATGGGAGTTTGTTTGGGGATACATTTATCCCGGACCCCAGTATCGCAGTTTTGTCAATTCAGTGGTCTAGGCAAAATACATACAATGCTTACCATGACTCTATGTTATACAGTCATACTAAATCAAACAAGTGTTATACTTGAACTGAATGTATACTAAATCAAAACATGCTGTCCATGTCATACTGTCATTACTATTGAGCCATGCTATCTAACAGTTCATCTTAAACAAAATGTATGCTAGTTCCTACAGAATATTTGCAGTTCACAGTAAGAATACAGGCCCAAACAACATTCGAACTATCTTTTTACACCAATGCTATAACATAAACTGGCGTTCATTCCTTTATTTCTGCTTCAACTTCAAACTTTCAACAATACAAGGTTCAAAGGTTGTGTACCTGGGAATATTTGCAATTGAAGAAAAAGGGCAATCAGTAGAGTAACAATGAACAAATGCAGCAGCAGTAACAGCACCAACAGCAACAGGGCAGAATAGCAGCAGGCAAAACAAATAGCAAGAAACAGGCTCGAGTGCAGAGATGCAAATATGGCCAATAGAAAGTAATAGCCAAATAGCAGCAACACCCAGTGGAATAGAAACAGAAATCCAAACAGACCAGACCAGTAGTAAACCAATGAAAACACTCGACTAATAGACACAACTGGAATTTCAAAGAATCAGAATTGATTTGAAACAGGTTTAACAACTGAAACCCAGTAATAATAGGAGGAAAAAGCTTCTGATTGTTGGTTGTATAGCTTCTATCCCTTAACCTCTCTCTATCTGTGTTTTTGTTTTTCCTTTTCAGCTCTTAAAGTTCCCAATCCCCTCACTGTGTGTGTATATTTTCTTTTCAGGTCTGCCCCCCTCTCTATATCTCCTTCCTCCTTTTTATAAGCCTCTATCCTACTCTTTTTAACAACCTGTTTTCAGAAATCACCGTACCCTTCCCATGTGCCTTCCATTTTCAATTCCAACTTTAGCTAATTAAGTATTAAAACCCATTCACATTCCCTGGCAGATTCAACTTTCATTTTATTATCTAAAAGCAAGTATGGGCAGTAGAATATATCTGACAGCATATGCTGTCAAATTGTTTAAAACTTAAAAGCTTCTTAATGCAGAAAAACAGGCTGTGCACAAGGCACATGAGGTGCACCAATGCACATGCTGTGCACGAGTGCACATGCCTTCCAATTCAGAATTTAAACATAAACAATCCTTTTTACATTGACTGATCCAAATCAACAGCTATAAGTAAACAAAACTGGTTCTGAATTGATCTCAACAAATGTTCAACAGAAGCAAATCGATTTACTATGCTCAGACAGTTGAAATTAATTGACGACACATGTCGACTCGACTATATTAGTATTAACATACACAAACGTAGCCAAATCAGACATTCAAAAGCATGGGACACATGACTCGACTTATACTGATTAAGCAGGATTATACTTTGAGGAATCAGTAAGTCAGTACAAATTTGGGATACAACCAATACACATGTCTTATCAGAATAGGAGGGGTTCAAACAAAACACAGTGGTTCAGGCAAAGTGGTCAATCAGAAGGTAGTAAAATTTAAAGACACAAATTGAAACAAAACATGACCAGATATTTAAAACAAAACACACGGACTAAAACAAATAAAGGAAACCAAACAAACTCACCTTAAAGCTTGCAAAGTTAAAAATTTGAACTCGGATTTGAACAACTTTCTTAAGGCTGAACGGGCTTTAATCGAAGTGTTTCTCAAATGAGAAACACTTGATTAAAGTCCATCAGACCTTAAAACTCTTTGGTTTGAACCGGTTTGAACCAGTGACGAGGGACCTTGTGGTTTCAAAACTCAGATCTAATATTCGTGCTTCCCTGGTTAGATTCGGACCAAACCAAGTATGGTTTGGTCACGAGGAAGGTCCGGGGAGTGTCTGGTATGAAGCTGGGGTTGTTTGGTGTAGATCGAGTTTGACTCGAATCTTCAAATGAAGATTCGAGGACCTGGGGGGTGATTCGAACCAAACGGTCAACAGGTCTATGTTCAGGGTGGTGAGGGGGTTCTATGGTGTTCATGGCGAGGTCACCGGTGTTCATGCCGCCGGTTTTCATGGTGGGGGATACAAGGGCGGCTCTAGGGTTTGAAGGGGATGAGGTTGAAGACGAAGGCTGGGGTTCGGATAGGGGGGCAGGGTAGGATTATGACTTTATATAGTTAATGGGTGGATTGATCTCGACCGTTAGATCAATCTAGATCTACGGTCTGGATCTGATAGCTTAAGTGGAACGGTGTCGTTTCAAGGGTAAAGGGTTGGGGTCGGTCCGGGTGAGACGGGTCGGGTTTATTGGTGGGTTACGGGGGATTGATCTTGGCCGTTGATCATTCTGAGATCAACGGTCCAGATCAGGTATGACTCAAACGACGTCGTTTGGACGTCCGGGGCATCAGGTGGCCTGGACCGGGCAGGCCTGGGTCTTGGGCTGTTTGTTTGGGCCAATTTTAATTGGCCCAAGTCCGGAAGGGAAGGGGTCTTTTTTATTTTATTTATTTATTATTTTTTTTATTTATTTATTTCTGATTTATTTTAAAACAAAACTAAGCCAAAAAAAAAAAAAAATCAAATTTAAAATTAAATACACACTCAATACAATTATTTGCACACACACTAAAGTATTTCAAAACAGGTAAAGTCAAACCAAATAAAATCACGGACGAAAATGCCTATTCATGATTTTCTATTTAACGACCGGATTACGGTTTGATTATGCAGGACACATATATTTTTTTTTTGATTTTTATTTTAATAAAGTAAATAAATAAAAATGGGCTAAGGTCACAAATAAATCAACAAAGTGCCGCACAGAAATCCGAAATTGTACTGCAGGGCCAATTATATTTGTTTTTATTTCTTTTTGGAGCGATTGTCGTGCGAAAACAAAAATCACGTGCTCACAGTGCAGACTTGAACTAGGGATACATTAAAGCCTTGAATTTTGGTGCCCGTGAGGCATCGTTCGGCCTTTCCGCGGGCTTTGGGGTCAGGCCTCTTTGCAAGATTTTAAATTCCTCTATGATCCGGTGGACATAACCCATGACTGAGGCAAAAAGGGTATCACAGGGCATTTCCTCACATGTTAGGCACTTCGTGGTAATGTAGTGCCCAATCTCATCGATCCTACCCCTGATTCTATCCCTTTCCATACACAGTTGTTCTATTCGTTGATTCTTTAATCCCAATACTTGAGTGTTGTCAACGAGCTGATCTTGGAACCTCTCCATTTGTTCTTCCATTCGGGCTATTGAATCATAGCAGTGCTCTCTGTCCGTTCTAGCATCTTGGTCTTGTTTAAAGACCCGATCTCTGAGAGTGGAATTTGTTTCTCTTAATATTGCAATGCTCCCTTCATAATCATTTCTCACTTGTCATAGGTGCTTTTTCCGCGCTGCTGCACTTTTTGCCCATCTGGCCCGCATTCTTGCTATGCTAGCCTCAGATCTTTCCAAGTCTTTCGGCTTTCAATGACCTGATTCTTTAACCTTGCTATCAGCCTTTTATTAGACTGGCTTCTCCGTTGGTTGTCGGCATCCATTTTCATTTTCCGGATTTGAGCTTTGAGGATCTCGCTTTCCCGGGCTAATTTGTTCTTTTCTCCTTCATCGGCAGCAACCTGCACCTTGTTCTCAAATTTCAAAATCCTTAATCTGTTGTTTCAGCTTGCCTATTTCGGTCCGGTATTCCCGCTCTTTGGCCAACCAGTCCCACGGTTCTTGCGACGCCTCAATGAACTCTTGAATGTGGGCTTTTTTGGCTAGTCGTTCTGGCTCATCTCTTACAACATCTCTCTTCCTGTACCAGGGGATATAAGCCGGTGAGACTTCACCTCGGGATAGGTCGCGCACTCGAGTGTTTACCGTTAAATATTGGCATTCATTCCATATAGAACGAATGGCTTCTTTATGAAATTGGCCGTTGATACCAACCTCGATTGCATAAATACTGAGATCTTCATCTGGATGTACCACCTGACACCTCCCTAACTATCTCATCACCCGGTAAGGCGCATAAGGCTGAATTCCTCGGAGTCCCATTAAGAGAAAGTAAGGACCCGTGACGGGCATGTATACAATTTCTTCAACAGGAAGCCAACCCAATGTCCACCCTATTTGTGCTGTTGTGATGGTGCGAAGGCAAGATACCCAATCTTCAGACCCTTCTGGCAATTTGAGCCCTGAAACCCTCATGTTATATCCTTCAATGCAACCTTCGTTTGTAGATCTACAACTCATATACTGAGGATGATGACACAAGTGCTCGATTATCCACATTTGCAATAACAAGTTGCATCCTTCGAAAAAATCTGCCCCGGCTTTACAGGCTGTGAGAGCTCGGTATATCTCGGACACTATCATAGGGGCCAGCATGCTTTTGTTGTTGGTAATTAGGACCTTGACGACTCCAACCACCTTTAAATCAATATTTCTGTCTTTCCGAGGAAACACCACAATGCCCAAGAATGCTACCATGAAGGCGAACCGCCTATGTTCATCCCATTTTGTCTGATTCTCTCTGCTGCAAACCCCGCTTTCCAGATCGTCGAACCCTCCTATATGCCCATACCTCTGGTATATGAACTGCAAAGTAGAAAAAGCCCTATCCAATTCAGAGTACGAGACTCTCTTGCTTATCTTCAGCAGATCCATGAACTTGTGCGAATTGACGGCTCTTGGTGCATTCAGATATTTGTGTCTTAGCCCCTCAGTAATGTCCATATATCCTGCTACCTCTTCTAAGGTTGGGGTGAGTTCAAAATCGGAGAAGTGGAATACGTTGTGGGCCGGGTCCCAAAATGTAACCAAAGCCTTTATGATGTCACATCTGGGTCTGACGTTCAACAAACTGGTGAGACCTCCCAGATGTAGTTTGATCTTATCTCGCTCTGACTTTTCCAAATCCTCCCACCACAAGCGCAACTCCAAAGGGATCTTGCTCCTAACTGTTACCGACAAACTTGGACCCGGGCTCATTCTGTATGTTTGTTTGGGGTGATTAACACTCATTTGACTCAAAGAAAGAATAAACTAAAATTGACACACATTAAAATAAAACTCCGGTCTTGTCAATACGACCTTTCAGCACTTCGAAGAAGATTTAAAGGCTGTGTTTTACCAACCGGACAAAACATTGAAAATGACCAAAAATGGCTATTTTCGCAAAAATAGCCTTCCGGCATCTTTTTTGGGACCTTCGGCTATTTTTTACAAGAATGAAATCACCCGACTTATTTACGACGAAAGATTAAAATTTTTGACATTTGTGGCTATTTTGCAAAAGGGGAGGTTAGACCCGATGAGGGTTGCCTACGTATCTCACATCCTGTGAGAATCAAATCGGCGTAGTTCGGGCCACGACCAATAAACTAATTCTGACAACAAGACTTGTTTAAATAAATTACACTAAAAAAACATTTTTTTCACAAAATTTTAGTAGAGTTTGCTGGTAACTCAGAATTATCTCTCTACACTGCTATTTTTTTTTTTCAGAAACCGGTCAGCATGCAAGTCTGCAGCAAATAAATGCATAAAACCCACAGGATGCAGCAGGATGGTCTTTTCATTTCAGGTTGCTTGTCCTAGACGGACCCAACCCTTGTGTTGAGTTCCCTAAGTCAAATGCACATAATGTAAATAAGCGTTCCTACTAGGGATCCGGCATGAGGTTTTGTTATACTAGGTTTATCTTGGGTGTTTGTTCTAGACGTGGCTTACCCGAGCAGACAACTCGAGCCGAGGATGGGAACTGAGTACCGGTAACCAAAAGATCATCCGATTTTGCAACTCCTCCGAATCCTCGTTCTATTTTGGGATAGGACACTAACAGAAAGAAGTCACGACCAGCGTGCACTCCTCAAGAGAGAGAAGAGAGGGATTTTCGTAGCAGTTTATATATACAGTTCAGATAATATCAAAGCGGTAAAAGCAACATTTAGCATATTAAGCCCAAACATGTAATAAAATCAGATAATAAACAAAGCCAGATATAACAATTATTATAAGCTCGAATTCTGAACCCTGAACCAGAAATTTTGGGTTCGTTCCCCAGCAGAGTCGCCAGAGCTGTCACACCTCCTTTTTCGCCCGCGCCGCCCGCAAAAGGGACGCGGAAGGGAGTTTATTCCAATTAAAGGACAATCGAAACGGGATTTATTTATTTATTTCAGAGTCGCCACTTGGGAGATTTATGGTGTCCCAAGTCACCGGTTGAATCCCGAAACGAGGAAAAGAATGACTCTGTTTAACAGTCTGCGCACCAGAAATCCGGATAAGGAATTCTGTTAACCCGGGAGAGGTGTTAGGCATTCCCGAATTCCGTGGTTCTAGCACGGTCGCTCAACTGTCATATTCGGCTTGATTATCTGATATAATACATGTTGAACATATGTGCGAATTTTAACTTTTAACCGCTTTTATCATTATTATTTTTTTTTATCGAGAATTGCAACCTCGTGAAAATATATCTCGAACCACGTCACAGTCAATGTACTCGTGGTCGTCGACACACTTCGACTCCGTTGAGATTTGGATTTGGGTCACATAAATGTGCACCCGAGTATAGGAAAATAACATTATTAAATACGCGCCTAAAGACTAACGCGTTGTTATTATTTTGGGTAGGGCCGTGAAATTTGCTAAACGACCCGTCTCGGAATCTAAGTATTTTAAAACAAATAATTATTGAGGGCCCCGCAATTTTGTATTTATTTTGGCGAAGCACGCCTCATTTATTTTAAGGATATCCTAAAATGACTACATTTCTATTAAATTCATCTCTAAAATAAAAGAGAAAAAATCCTAATTAATTACATGCTTAAAAAAAAGCGTAACATATTAAATGCTAGATTAAGACAAATGTTAACGAAAAGGAATATTATTAAAATTGAAATTATAAATAAAATACGGAATCGACAAATAATATATTCAAAAGAAACTAATTATCCTATAACTAGATTAAACTCGCATTGTTAGATAACTTAAACCGTTGGAATTAATTATTTACAACTATTTGAAACTAGAATCAATCTTAATTACTAATGCATATTCGAAAATTTATTAAATTTAAACATTAACTCGTCTTGTTTGAACTCAAATCATGCCATAATGCCTAATTCGCGAAATTAATTTAAATTCATGCTTTAACTAAATTTAGCTACATGTTCACGATTAACCTAATGTTGACAATATTAAAACCTTCATAGCTAGTGAACTTAATCAGTTTTGCCAAGCCGATTCACTAAAGACCAACTTATGTTATTTTCCTCTTATTCCAATTATTAAACAGTTTGACAGTAATGAGCATGCTTAAATATATACTACCTAATAATCAAGTTAAAGCAAAGTATTATTTAATACATCACTACAAGATGCCTAGTTATGCAAAGCGACAGAAATTTACAGAATAATAATACATGAAATAGCCTAAATACAATTAGTAAAAGAAACAAAGAAAAAGCTCAATTAAAACTTCAAAGTTTCATTCTTCATATGTATTCATGCTTTCACATTTCAGCTTACAATATGCCAAAGTTATAGTTGTGTACCTGGTATTGCCAATACAAGAAGAAGAAGGTCAGCAAAGTAGTATGTAACACAACAACTACAACAATAACCAGCAACAACCAACAAACGGAACACCCAGTGACAGATTTGAAAACCAAAATAAAAATCCAGCAATAACCAGTGAAGTAGTAGCAAATAACCAACCAAACTCAAGGAACAAACCACATGAAAATCCAGAAACACCAACAATAATCAACGGGCAAAAACAAAGTGAACCCTTTTTTTAGATTGAAAAACCAGTTAATGTTTAACCCTTAATTCTCTCTTAATGTTCAGAAAATTCTTTCTTTTAAACTCTCTTCAAATTCGAATCCTCAAAAATCTTTCACTATTTCCGAATTCTTCTCCCCCCCCCCCTCTTTTTTTAACTTCTGTCCAGCCCCTCTATATTCAGAAAGACCTCCCTTATCTTCTGTCCAGCCCCCCTTTCTTTATAGCCAAACTTGAAGCATTTTAAATTAAAAATCTCACCATCTTCTACCCATCCCCCTTTAACTTCTCACTACTTAATGTTTTGTCCTCTACTAAATTAAACAAATACATTAGTTCCCACTAACACATATCTTTTCTTTAGTTAATTCCATTATTCCCCACTACCGCATGCTTTGTCCCCCACTATATTAAACAAATATATTAATTCCCCATCATTATGTCTTGTCCTCCACTACGTATTATTTTATGTATTATTTTAATATATTAGCGCTTAGTGGACAGAACACTCAAATTAATCAATTGCTAAAACTTAAAATCCCGAAAATGCCCCTGAAACTACTGAAATTACCATTCTACCCCATCAGCTATAACCAATTCACTTAATCAATCTAACCAAAATACATCAGCTATAATCAATTCCTAATCAAATTTCATCAACAAATTTAGGCTAGAAACTCAATATTTTTGACTGAACAATATTGTTAACAACAAACATACTTTCAGATTCAATAACAGTAACAAATTGAACATAACCAACAAGTAGATTCAAATCACTAAACTCAATAATCAATTGAACTTTAAATTAAATCTAACAACATGATTAAACTAAACACTTCTATATTAAAACTAAACAAGAACATAAAACAAACTGAAGAAATAATCAAGAAATGATAAACAACGAACAAGAAAAGAATCAAACATATACTGATTTCAAATCCGAGAATATCAAACAAAGTACAGACAGAAATGAAACTTAAACCAACTAACCGGAAATGAACAACGACGAACTCGAACGGAAACGAAAAACTCGGACAGCAACCTCGACGTACCGGATCTCGACTCAATGAAAAATCCACCTTCTCTTTTAACCTCGACGAACTCAGACTGGACCTCACCGAACGACGAACAACGACGGACTCAAACAAAACCAAACGAGACCTTGACAGAACTTCGCCGGACTTTAACCGGACTGCTTCGTTTTTCCTATGTCTATCTCTCACTTTGTTTCAATGACCTCTTGTTGCTGCTCTATCCATGTGTGTGCGTGGGTCATGGAAGGCTGTTGAAGGAGGTCGTGTGTGTGTGTGTGTTGAGTAGCAGCATCCATGGCAGGCTGGGTTTAACGATGGTTCGACGCTTCGTCGAAGAAGATGAAGACGGGGCAGAAGAAACAGCAGCCATGGGAGGTTGGAGCTCGACGAACTATGGTTGTTTAGCAGATGGTCGTTTGGGACCTATGGGGATGAAGAAGAAGCAGCAGCAGCAATAGTTGTTTCACTGGTCGTTCATGGCTGCTGGACGAAGAAGAAGAAGCAGCAAGGGTGGTCGACGGAGTTTCTACTGGTTTGGGCGATGGAGGCGACATTCATGGATGGTTGCTTGGTGGAGCAGCTGGTCGTGGGCAAATAAAAATAACAATGAAAACCGAAGGAGGAGAAAGGTCATCGCTGGTCACCCCGTCATAGATTACGGCTACGCATCAGCAGCGACTCCTAGGGACTGAGAGATTTTCTTTTGTGAGCAACCCCTCTTCTCTCTGTATATAGTTGTGTGTGTGACTGTGTTTTGTGTGTCGCGATTGAAGTAAGGTTGCTGGGTTCGAGCGTGCCTAGGGTTCTGTTGTGTTTTGTGTTGAAGAAGAAGAACAATAGGGAAATGGGTCGTTTGGACAAGACCACGCGAAGGGGGGGGGGGTATTTGGGCCTAGTTGGTTTTATTGAAAATGGGCCCAATTCCGAATTTGTTCTTCATTTCAATTGTTTCTTTTTTCCTTTTTTTTAAAACTAATTTTCAACAATTACAAACCTAAAATCCTAAATTAAATTTATAAAACCAAATTGACTTAAAACACTAATTAACTCCTAATAATAATTATCACATAAAATGAAATGACAATTAAAATACAATCACACAATTTGGACATTAAAGGCAAAAAATGCAAAAGATGCCTATTTTTGTAATTTTCATTCTTGTAAAACAAACTTAATTACTCATAATTGCAAACTTAAATCCTAAATGCAAATGCGACATATTTTTGTATTTTTATTAATTTAGAAAATAAACATGCACATACAAATGCAAACAATACAAGAAAAATAACACAAAATTCACAACAATTGCAAACAAACAAAAAATTGTTTTATTTTGAATTTTTTGGGAGTAATTCATATATGGGGCAAAAATCACGTGCTCACAATAGACAAGAAGGGACAGTAACAAAAAGACATATAAAAGCATAATAAAAACAACAAGATAGTAAGGTGATCCACAATGAAAGAAAACAACGGTTAGTCATAAAAACCTACTACCAACAGAAAGTGAGACTGCGTGTTTATACTACTATTATGAACACTCTAGATACCTACTCTACTAACCTAATCCTCGACCTCCATACCTTCATATGAAAGTTCATGTTTTCGGTCAGCTGAAGTTGCACCATGCCTTGCCTAATCACCTCTCCCCACATTTTTTTGGCCTACCTCTACCTCTCCGTAGGCCCTCCAATGTCAACCTTTCACACCTCCTCACAGGTGGGGGGGGGGTCTGTGCTCCTCCTTCTCACATGACCAAACCATCTAAGCCGCATTTCCCGTATCTTGTTCTCAATAGGGGTCACACCCACCTTGTCATGAATAACCTCATTTATGATTCTATCTAACCTGGTGTGCACGCGCATCCATCTCAACATCCTCATCTATGCTACCTTCATTTTCTTGACATAAGTGATCTTGACTGGCCAACACTCAGTCCCAACATTGTTGGTTTGACCACCACTCTGTAGAACTTACCCTTATGTTTCGGTGGCACCTTCTTGTCACATAAAACACCGAAGGCGAGTCTCTATTTCATCTATCTCGCGCAATACGATGTGTGACATCTTCATCAATCTTCCCATATCCCTGAATAATAGACTCAAGGTACTTAAAACTCACTCTCCTATGGATGACCTGTGAGTCCAGCCTCACATCCCCTTCCCCTCCTTGAGTCTCGCCATTGAACTTACACTCAAGTATTCTGTATTGGTCCTGCTCAACTTGAAACCTTTGAATTCCAGGGTCTGCCTCCATACCTCTAATTGCGCATTCACACCATCTCGCATCTTGTTAATCAATACAATATCATCTGCAAATAGCATGCACCACAGCACCTCCCCTTGGATGTGGCGCGTGAGTACATCCATTACCAAAGCAAGGGCTGAGTGCCAACCCCTGATGCAACCCTATCATAACAGAAAAATGGTCTGAGTCCCCACCCAACATCTTCACTCATGTCTTTACTCCATCATACATGTCCTTAACCAATCTAACATAGGCAACAGGTACACATCTAGCCTCCAAACATCTTCACTCGTGTCTTTACTCCATCATGCATGTCCTTAACCAATCTAACATAGGCAACAGGTACACCTCTAGCCTCCAAACATCTTCACTCGTGTCTTTACTCCATCATACATGTCCTTAACCAATATAACATAGGTAGCAAGTACACCTCTAGCCTCCAAACATCTCCACAAAACATCCCTCGAAGCTTTATCGTATGCATTTTCTAAGTCGATGAACACTATGTGCAAGTCCTTCTTTCTCTCCCTATATTGCTCCATCAATCTCCTAACAAGGTAGATAGCTTCTGTAGTCGAACGTCCCGGCATAAATCAACACTAGTTCTCAGAAATAGACACATTCCTCCTTACCCTTAGCTCTGCCACTCTCTCCCAAACTTTCATAGTATAGCTAAGTAGCTTGATAACCCGATAGTTATTTCAATTTTGGATATCACCCATGTTCTTGTATACAGGAATCATTGTGCTCCACCTCCACTCTTTGGGCATATTCTTCATTCTAAAAATAATATTAAATAACTTAGCGAGCCACTACAAGCCTGCCTTGCCCCCACCCTTCCAAAACTCTACCGATATTTCATCCGGTCCGATCGTTTTGCCCCTGCTCATCTCATGTATAGCCCCCTCAACTTCATTAACTCTAATCCGCCTACAGTACCCAAAGCCACAACGATTCCCGGAGAGTTCCAAATCACCCAGGAAAGTGCTCATGTCCCCCTCCTCGTTCAAGAGACTGTGGAAGTAGGTCTGTCATCTCCAACGGATAAGCGTCTCATCCAACAAAACTCTACCTTCTTCGTCCTTGATGCACTTCACTTGGTCCGAGTCACGCGCCTTCCTTTCTCGTGCCTTAGCTAACTTGAACAACCTCTTATCCCCACCTCGGCCCTCGAGTTCCTCATACAAATGACTAAAAGCTGCAGTCTTGGCCGCCGTAACTGTTAACTTTGCCTCTTTCTTAGCCAACTTATAATGCTCCCTATTTGCCCTCTTCTCCTCCTCGTCTACATTTTTCACTAGCTTCAGATATGTTGCTTTCTTGGTTTTCATTTTTCCTTGCACCACTCCATTCCACCACCAGTCTCCCTTGTGAGCACCAGGATAACCCTTTGAGACCCCTAATACCTCTCTTGCGGCTTCACTAATGCACTGCGCAGTCGTGGTCGACATAGCGCTTGCGTCCCCACTACTCCTCCAAGCCCCCATAGTCACCAGCTTGACCCCCAACTCTTGTGTTTTAGCTTCCGTCAAGGCTCCCCACTTGATCCTATGTTGGCTATACATCGTCCACTTAACAAAAATAGTGTAAAGAATAAAGTAAAAATAATGTCAGGACAAAATAAAAAATCAAAATAACGTATACGTAACAATCCCACGGCATCAATTTAGTTGTTACGTTTTGGATCACAAAGTTATGTTAATGGGGTTATGCAGAATTTACTATGAATTTTATAAAAGTTAAAAAGGAAAAGAAAAAGGAGAGTTCTTAAATTTCAAAAGTAATCCATATGTATTTTACACTTGAGACCTCAATACAAAGGGTATTTTCGTAATCTCACCTCACTTCTCCCTATAAAACAGTATCAATCCCATGATCCCCTAACAATACAAAAACTCCCTTCGTATGTTTCTCATTTCCACTCTCTCTCACACAGAACCCCAAACCAAAAGAAATCTAATTCCCATTTCCTTTCCATTTTCATTTGCATTCACGAAAATGTCATCTCAAGTAACCGAAAATCACAGAGAAAACGCAGAGGTATTCACTGACCCAGCGATCTGCAAGCAGAAATCTCTCGAACTTCTCGAGCAAAACAACATGCCAAAAGGACTACTCCCATTAGACGATCTAATCGAGGTGGGCCGGAATCATCAAACCGGGTTCGTATGGCTGAAACAGAAGAAGGCAAAAGAACACCGGTTCAAGAAAATCGGGAAACTCGTGTGGTACGACACTGAAGTCACGGCGTTTATTGAAGATCGCCGGATGAAGAAACTCACCGGGGTTAAAAGTAAGGAAATTTTGATTTGGGTTACTATTTCTGATATTTATATTCAGGACCCGGAGTTTCAGAAAATTACTTTTGCTACCCCTACTGGAATTTCTAAGGCTTTCCCGGTTTCTGCGTTTGAAGAGTGAGAAGAAGAGAAGGCACTGGTAGTGATATTTTGTGGGATTATTAATAAATGGAGTGCGTTGTGTTTGGTATTTTATTATGGTTAATAATGTCCTTTTGTTTTTAAACTTATGTAATATGGAAAAGAAAATTGTGAAATGGAAACTATATTTTCTCCTGTGTTTTGGGTGATCGAAGTTAAACAAATTTCATGTAAGTTTTATTTCGGAAAAGTATGGCCGAAAATATGGTATAAGTTGGTGAAAGGAGATTCTAAATATGCAAAATAAAAATATATGAAGTGAAATAATAAGAGGACTAGAGAAAGTGTGTTCTATTTAATGTTTTTGGGCTTTAGTTACGTATAAAATGAGAATAAATTAGAAGCAAGGAAAAGAAGAAATGATGGTATAAATTATGGTTCAATCTTTTATTTCGGTTTGGCAAAATAAATAAGTTACCCCGAGCTATGACCCAAATCCCTGCTACACACTTTCTAGGAACGAATATTACTTTACACACTCAAACTTTCTAAAGTGTATCTGATACACACTGCTTTGCCCACGTGGATAGTGCGTGTTTTTCCCAACAAATGGGTCGCATGAACAAAAGAATTTTGTGTGAGATGTCAATTTTTTTTTAGTTTTTAAAAATTTTAAATTGAGTCATCTTCTTCCTTTTTAAAAATTCTGCCATAGCTACTCCTTGAGCTCCACCACCTGATCTCTTTCTTCTCAAATAGATATACCACGATTTCTTATATCTCTTCTCGTTGTAGAGAAGCTTAACTTGAGTTTTACCCATGGCGAAGTCAAATTTTTAGGAAGCGAGAATTTTTCGAAATTTTTTCCAACCATTAAAGCTTAGCTCAAGATTTTGCACATTCTTTAGTTTTATTAATGGATGATTTTTAAATAGTTGACTTGTGGCGATGGCAGTTAATGGCGGTCGAACTTTTACCGAAGTGAAATGAAAAATGAGTTGGATCTGGGCTCAAAAATTTTGATTTAATTTCAGCGGAAAAGATGGAGTTATGGGTGTGTTTTCTGGTGATTTTTGTTAATTAATGGTGGCTTTGTTATTAAGTAAAAGGTGGAGAAAGAAGCTATGATGTTTGATGGTGAGAGAGGAGGAAGACGGCCATGGTAGTTTAGATGAGGAAGATGAGGGGTATAATTGTAATTTTATTTTATTTTAATTTTTTCTTAAAATGACACGTGTCACTATTTGATTGGTGCGCGATATTACACATATTCTAAAAAACTGGTTAAGAAAAAAATGGTGTGTCTTAGATACACTTTGGAAAGGTTGGGTGTGTAAAGTAATATTCGTTCCTAGAAAATGTGTAACAGAGATTTGGGTCATAATTCGGGTGGCAACTTATGTATTTTGCCTTTCGATTTCATTTTATGGTGTAAGAATATACGGTTCATCAAATCAAAGAAATAGAATACTGACATGAACTGTAGAAAAAGTAAAAACTGAAAATTGGAATAGCAGAGAGGTTAGTGGGGATTCAAAATATAAAATATAAAGGTACCAATAAATTTAAAATATAAAATATAAAAGTATAAATAAAAAATTTTCTGAAGAAAGGAATTTGGACAAACCTCTTCCAGGCAGAAGTACTAACATTTTTTTATTTACCTTTATGTTAACTCCTCTTTTTTTTTGCTTTCATAAATAAGGGCTGTTGGTTTTCCACAAATATAGTGCAGTGGTATTTGATTCGCGACGATTTTGTCCAAACACTGACACATGGTATGTTATACTTGTTTCTCGTTTTATAAAATAATATAAGTGTTATTAAAATAATATTTTGAGTAAATAATTAAACATGAAAGAAAAAAGTATAAATATTTGTAAAAAAGTCAATGTGGATCATCGTAGGTAAATTTCCTTGTCGAGGTTAAAATGATTGAATATCGTTTGAACTTATGAAAACTAACAATTAAAGTTTAATTAATAAATATGATATTTTACTATTTTAATTTTAGGAGCTATGATCTAATGAAGTGTATCTCAACTAAGTGATAATTTTATATAGTGCACCAAAATATTTTTCATGTGTGTAGTTATTTTTTATGCGTGTAATCTCAATTTACCTTTCATCTGCACTCTCTTCTCCAATAAGTGGTTTGTGTGTTAATAAAATGAAAATTACATCTAAAATGTATGAGATTGAAAAAATTGTGATAAGTATCAATTACTTATTTAAAGTTATGAAACAATAAAAGAAGAAGAATAGTATTGCATAGAAAAGTAGGGAGAGAGAATTATTATTGATTTTGGGATGATTTACAATGGAATAGGACCCTCTATTTATAGGGAGAGGTTGACTTAGTCACCAAGTAATAAACCCTAGAATCTCTCTAAATATGGACATTCACCATAAATAGAATTCTATTTATAACACTCCCCCTTGAATATCTACTTGATAAGTAATGTGCCTCGTTAAAACCTTAACTAAAATAAAACCCAATGGGAAAAAAAATTCTCTAGAAAAGGAAAAAAGAGTACGCATATCTAATAATACGCCGTTTGGTTGCCTCGTTAAAAACCTTGCAAGGAAAACTCAGTGGGACAAAACCTTATAAGGAAAAAAGAGTACAACGCACATTAACTCCCCCTGATGAGAGCATCAATTCACATCTTTAAGCATTTGCATTCCAATCTTGTGCACCATCTTCAAACAATCTTTGGTAGAGACTTGATAAACAAATCAACCATATTAACTTGAATGAATATATTGCATCTTGAAATCATCATTCTTGATAGAGATGTAATGTCTTCATAAATTTCCGTAGAATGGCCTTTTCAATATTTCCATAGAGGTACTCTCGCTATCACATTATCATGCTTATAGTTATAGCAAGATACATTTGTGCACAAATTGCACTGAGGAAGTAGTACTTCAAGATCAAGAATTGTATATGCTTTAAGCAGTTTAAATCCTTCATGGATTGTCATATAAGTTAAGTCATATAAGCCATCTAAAGAGACTTTGGATGCATATCAAGTTTTCATGTCATGCTAGACATATAAGATATCGAAAACTAATTGCACATATCATTGACTTTATACTTTCAAGTGTTTGAACTACAGGTCCAAAACTATATGTCTTTCATATGGAATCAATTCTACTTGAATTGTGTCTCTTCCATTTGGCCAATACTTTTGTGTCTATATTCGATAGACTTAAGATCCCCATCTATACTTAGCGCTATGATAGATGTCGTCGACGAACATTTTATATCAATTCCAATAATTTTTCATAAAAACATAACATAGAGATCTCTTCATTCATATATTCAGGTATCTGAATCTCTCATGAGACTTTATGAAGTGTTATGTCATATGATTTTCTAGATCACTTGCCTCCTTATTATGATCACTTTGATCATTTGCTCATCTTCTTTATCAAGAAGTTTTATTTGAAACCGATTTGTCTATACGCTTTAAGTGTACCATAGACTTTGTCCTTCTAGGACTTAATATGAGCATTTGCAATGAGAATATAGTTACTTTCTTTGGTTAAGCAAATGCGTCTGGCATGCTTTGCAATATATTGCAAATGAATTATCCTTTTATGAATTTCAAGTTCATATTATTTTATTCGAGGATCTAGATATACACATGATAATTCATTCCACGTAACTTTTTCTTAACTGTTTATCATGTCTCCCCCTCATGTTAGAAAAACTAACTTGTTTCCTCAACTTTGAGAACCCATCTTTGTGCGTTATGATGTTAATCAATATACACTGCACATCAATAATGATAAGATGGAATTATTTGGTTCCTGACCCCGAACCACTTGTGAGGGGAGAATATAATATATTTTCATATATAACATATATCAAACTGATATAGATAACTTCATTCTCATAAGCAATATTTTAGCTATTAAGTGGAGGCACTCAATAAATCATTTTGCTAAGCCAACTGTGATGTAACCTAACTTATCAAGATAAATTATCTTGGATAGAAAATCTGGAAATTATGCTCTAAATTAAATTATTGAGCAAATTACCTCGCAAACACCAAGTTGCAGGTTAATAATAATCGCGCATGTAACCATCTCATAGATGCATCTTATGTGGTATACATGGCAGGTGAATGGGCCCATATTCACTTTTGATATTTCCAGCATTCATGGGATTCAATCCCAATTTTAGTTGGTCAATTAATTAACGAGAACAAGCAATATAAGAGAATTCGTAAAGAACTTTCTAGTTCTTTAATATTTACCCATGTGAATTCTCTATTATTTTTGTACATCATATTTAAATTGATATGGCCAAACCAATTATGCCAACTGAATAAATTATCAATATTGATAAAGTTCAGGTTTCATCATGACATGTGCAATTATCGATAAACACCAAGTTTATTATGATATGAGTTTTTATATCAATAAACATCCACTTTAGTGTGGTGTTCTTTTATTTGTGTAGTACAAACTGGAGAATAAAGCGGGTAGCTTTTCACATACATATTATCCCGCTACAAGTTGTAGTAATAAAAGATATTAAATCTTTCATTTATTTATAGTCTCAATATAATCAACCGCTTTCGCGTGTACTTTGGAAACTGAATAAGTTTCTTTGAGATTTACTACAACACAATACCTTATTGGTAATCAATTGTGTTTCTCCAAAATAGTAAGAATCGACTCTTCCAGAGCTCTCAATTAATTTGGTACTACCACATATTCATCAACATCCATATGGTGAATATTTCTTTTAAAGAGAAAGTTATACCATTATGGTTATGGTCAAAATTATATGCAAGATCTGTTTCTTGCATTACCGTTGTCTTTTAATAATTACATTGCCAAAATATTTTGGCGTACAATAAGTACGTGATTAACGACCATTTATGCTATAATAATGACATTATTTTCTTATTTCCTGTCAAACCTCCCTCTAGAGGTGAGTGTGGTATATTCACTACCACTATCACGTTCATATTCTTCCAAGAATGAATATGTATTCATAAATTAGATGTTGTCACATTCACATCATGAATGGACAATAATCATCTATATGTGCTTTATAAAATCTCATGTCAAATCGATGACAAATAATACTTTCACAAAGTGAAGGATTATTTTGAAAATCCTTATTGTTCTCATTACCATAATGATGATAACTATAATTTCGTCTATTGCCACGTCCACATCCATTGACACATTCATAGTAATAATTTTGTCTTCTTTCAGACCTATCACATATTGCTATCACATTCTCTCTAGGGAATGAGAATGGAGCAAATTCAATGGGACGAGTTTTCAATTCTTTGCCAACAATCATACATGAATTTGATCATGGCAAGATATAGAAATTTTACCACTTTGGGTGGTTATAATTTTTTTCAAACTCCATTAGAGTTGCAATCAAAATTTATCGTCATTGCTTGTATTTAAAATCAAATTATAGAATGTCAAGAATTTGAAAGAGAAAAGTACAATACTACCTTAAATTCAGAATTTAATCATGAAGGAAGTTTATAGAACAATTAACAATTATTATGCTCAATCCCAAAGCTTCTACCCAATTGGTTAGAGTCTCGTACTGATAACGTGTTATGAAATAATAAAAGAAGAAGAATAGTATTGCAAAGAAAAGTAGGGAGAGATAATTCTTATTGATTTTGGGATGATTTACAATGGAATAGGATCCTCTATTTATAGGTAGAGGTTGACTTAGCCACCAAGTAATAAACCCTAGAATCTCTCTAAATATGGACATTTACCATAAATAAAATTCTATTTATAACATGTAAAATATAATTCATAAATTGCTATAAAGAATTACCAAATATAGTGTCCTCACTAAATTTTTCCGCTTCTTCCAAGGATACAAAATTATTTGAAATATTTTTGGGTGGAAATGTTATTGACTGATTGCTTTACTATGGTGTTTGATCACGCCCAACTATGCCTTATAAAAAGGGCAATGCGGACGTTGCAAATATAACCCAAGTATTACGCCCAGGGTCGAATCCACAGAGAGTTAACCTATCAATCACTATCTTTAGACCCACTAAACTCTTTAGAACCAGCTTCCCAAATGTTTGAATCACAAGTTGATGGTTTCTATAGTAACTAAAATTGCAAGTAAATTAAACAGCTGTAAACTAAAAAGCTAAGGTTGTAAACAATGATGAGAAAAAACTAAGGTAAAGATTTCCCCTATTGATGAAATCCCTTCTGTTTATGCTTCATACAAATTTACCAACACACCTCTATCAATCATGAACATTTTTCTTACCGTAAATCTCTCCCGAGTAATCACAGTAATATACTATTGCACTCTCCCGAGATACACTAGCTAGCTTTAATTAACACAGTTCACTTAAGATTGCACCCAATGCTTCGTTATCCCTAATCCCGCCTTTAAACCCGCAGTTATAGATTCCTCTTATACTTTAGGAGTGGTGTTATTCAACAATAACCTAAATATGCACTCTCTCCCGAGTTATGCACACTAAATAGGCACAGCTAATTGAGGATCCTGTCAATTAACTACAACAAGAACATAGTTGAATAAATAAAGATTGAAACTAGCAATTTGTATTCACATAAACAAGAAGTTCATCCCCCAATAGGTTCCATCAAAACCTTAGACAAAAGATTTAGCTACTCATAACTATGGGTAAACAAACTAAGATAAGATTCATCATAAACTAGCAATAGAAATCAAAGAAAAGAAGAAAGATGTTTTGGGTGATCTCTCACAATTGTTCTTCTTGCCAAAAATACTCTCCAAAACAATACATGCCTCTTTTGGGCGAAGTCTAGTGTTTAAAATAGGGTTTTGGGCTAAAAATCCCGTGATTTGCACTTTAGTCCCTGAAATTCCCGCCTCTTGCCGCGGTTCTGCCGCGGTCGTGGTAGAACCGCGGCCAAACATGGCCTCTGATCTTCCTTCTATCCGCGAACATCCTTCACCGCGGTTCTACCGCGGTCGCGGTGGAACCGCGGTAGACTCAGTTTTCTGATTCTTCAGCCTGTTTTGCGTGGTTCACTTGGGATATTTCATGGTTGGCCTCTCTTTATTCATTTCTTTCACTCCAAAAGTGCTCCCTAGCCTTCCTTAGTCATATATAACCTGCAAATCATGAAAAGCACTAATAAGAGTATTTTGTTATCACTTTTATTATCAAAACTATACAAAAAGGTGGTTATTTAGGGTCTGAATAAAGTTAAATTCACCTATTATCAACACCCCACACTTAAACCTTTGCTCGTCCTCGAGCAAGCTAAACCACACTTCTAGGCCTAACCATTTGACGCATTACCCTATGTATGTCACACCTTCCATTTTGACAGAACAACCTAAGAAATGTGCCGGTCACACCCCAGTTGCAGACTCTACTGCCATGACACATTTGCGCTCACTCTAGTTACTCTAACAGAGCTGAAGACTTACTCTAGTTACTCTAACAGAGGTGAAGACTTACTTTTTCTTCCTGAGTCACATTCCCTTACATTAAAAATCTGAGAGTAGTTCCACACGCATAAAATTTAAACACAAGGAATCGAAGATATCAAGAATTCACTTACTCTCAGAAATAACATTCATATGCCACAAAAGATGCACCATAAGCTTGCCCGTAGTGTACTACTCTACTAATGAAGCTCATTCAATCTAGGATCAATTAGGACTTTATTTGGTTGTAATGTAGGCTGTGGGATGGGTAGGATATATTTAGATATAAGAGTGACTACAACGCCCTTAGCACTTTAATACTTATACTGTAACATTCAAACCCCATACTTACGTCAAGCCAAACTCCACCTTCACATCAATATACATCAACTCCCAAATTATTTAAGCACAATTATATCAAAAGTCACCACTATCAAAGAATATTGTTTTTTTTTCATTCTTTTCTTTTTCAATTCAAGTGGCTCTTGCTTTTCAAATCAGTGCACCCTTTCTCTTTATTTCATTAGTTCCACTCAAAAGCCAAACCAACCACCCCACACTTTAACTTTTACAAAGTTCATAAACAATTCAAGTGCTTATGAGAGGTTACAATGGTTCACAAAGATGGTTAATTCAAGCAATCGGGTAAGGCTTGTAATGTGGTTGCCAAAGAAACAGGATTACAGGCTCAAAGGGGTTAACTACGATATATAACAATTAGGCGGGTAAAATATAGATATCTGGCTCAACAAAGAAATGCCTATAACACTTCCAAGACTGAACAAACTACTATTTCGCTTTGCAAACACACCGGGAAAGTTCTAGGCATCAAATGCAATGCACAGAATACCACAAACCTCACACACACACGGCATGTAACTCATTCTGAATCAGTTTATCAACACACTCATACAAGCGTTCGAGCAAGGCAAGATGTGCAATATTAAGGCATAGATTTATAAGTCCACAACTGAGCCCAGACTTCACACTCTCAAGTTCATTTTAGTTGTTTGTAGGTGTGTACATCACGGGTAGAATTCTAGCCTTTACCTATCTCAGTTGTAACTACAAACGGAAAATCTACCTAACCCGGTTCAAGCAAAACCCTTGGAAAATAACCGTGGCCAAAAGAAAAACCAAGGAGGGCTTGCTACACTACCTAAAAAGAAAAAGAAAAAGAAATAAATAACAAAATTTTTATGGACTACTTCCCTCAAGAGTACTGTCCAAGTGGTCCATCCTCAGGAAGAGTCCCTATATATATATATATATATATATATATATATATATATATATATATATATATATATATATATATATATATATATATATACGCTTGGACCCTTAAGAGACCCGTCGACAAGTGTCCGTCGTTGGGTCAAATCAGACTCCTAATATAAGAACTGTTACTTATATTGTTACGCCCCGCAATATTACGTCAATATTATGTTCCGCAGTATTATATTACAAGGATGTTATGCTCTGCAGTAATATGTTACAATGGTGTTACCCTCTGCAGTAATATATTACGATTGATATTACGCTTCGCAGTAATAAGTTACAATGTTGTTGCACCCTGTAGTATTGTACATTGGATTTGTCATAAGGTAATTGATATCAATCCAAGTAAAAGATTATTTGGAGATTATAAGGATTATACTATTTATAACAAGCGATACATAAGTGTTATGAAGGATAAAGGGGTACACGGATTAAACAAAACGAGTTTAGTTGAAAGTGGCCAATTTGGAATAAATACAAGTCGAGCGATAAAACCCGATAATTATGAATTAATACCATGTAAGGTACCATATGACTACGGTATTATAATATATGAAGTATTTTAAAAATAAATAGAATTTTAAGTAATTTGAGATAATTTTTAAATTATGCGGGTAATTGATTAATTACCGGGTAACGGGACACTACCCGGTTAACTAATAAGTAGATAAAACTTAAATTAGTTATGAGACACGTGGCAGCCCTCCCTAACCAAGATAATGACTCTTAAAATTATTTGGGAGGTGGCAACCTTATGCCTTATCTTGAAGACACCTCTTATAATATAACAGTTTGTAATGACTAAGGCAATTGCCACTCAAGATACATTCTGAAACTAGACAAAAACCTTCCAACCTTTCACGTTAAAAGTTCTATCAAGAAATGGAAATGGCAAAAGTTAGTTATATCACTTTTCTTGTTTAAAACTCACGAACAGAAGCAATTTCAAAGCCAAACTTCGATTCTTAAAATTCAATTTTTTTGGATCTAAGTTCAATCCACGAAGGCTTGGAAGGGATTAAGGACTCAACGGGTTTAAGGTATGTTAAGGCACTTTCTTCTTTCTTTTGGCATGGTCTAAAATGAAATGAACATAAACGATACGCTATTTCATAATGACTCTACTCCTAGCAACTAAGGTTGTCCATGTTGTTCTTTCCTTATAAAATTATTCTAAACAAGTGTGTATGATCCTTAAATCCTACTAAGGTTCATATTGATGGTAGGGATGTCCATAATGTTCTTAAGTCACTCCAAAAGGTTTAGAAGATGATTCCATGAGTCTAGCATGCATTATATATAGTATCTATTTTACTCTACCGAGCCGCGCTATAGTCGGCCGGGTACGACACCTATTGTGCAACCACTGATCAGTTGGGTTTACCGAGCTCCACGTGGCCGGGTACGATTCTACCGAACCTTATGATGGTCGGGTACGCTTTTACCGAGTCCTCTTTGAGGCCGGGTACGATATGATGATGATGCCCACAGAGGCGAATGTTTTAAAAAGTTTATGTATATATATGTATTATGCATTTCATATCAGTAACCCCCAGAGGCACTCTGATGTTACAGGTTGTATCTCCTTTATCTCTCTCTTTACATTACTGTTCTTGTTTATGCTTTCCTGCCTAACATACTCGGTACTTTATTCGTACTGACGTCCCTTTTGCCTGGGGACGCTGCATTTCATGCCCGCAGGTCCCGATTGATAGGTTGACAGTCCTCCTAGTAGGCTATCAGCTCAGCGAAGGTGTTGGTGCACTCCACTTGCTCCGGAGTTGCCTATTTGGTCAGTATGCTTTGGATATGTATTGATTGATATGGCGGGGCCCTGTCCCGACCTTTATGATTTTATGTACTCTTAGAGGCTTGTAGACATATGTCAGGTGTATGGATAATTGTATGGCCTTGTCGGCCTATGTTTCGAGTTTACTAATGGTCATGTCGGCCTTATAGGCCCGTATGTCACATATATTAGTTTGTATATCATGTTGGGTCTTCATATGTTGACTATTCCCTTATGTTTTATTCTTGTTATCTCAGGACGAGTTTTCTAGCTCATTTACTCATGATAACATGATAAGAAAGATATGTTACGTTGGTACTCGGTTGAGTAAGGCACCGGGTGCCCGTCGCGGCCCTTCGGTTTGGGTCGTGACAGAAGTGGTATCAGAGCAGTTCTGTCCTAGGGAGTCTACAAGCCGTGTCTAGTAGAGTCTTGTTTATGGGTGTGTTGTGCACCACACTTATAAGCAGGAGGCTACAGGGCATTTAGGTCTGTCACTCTTTCTTCTTACTCTAGATCGTGCAGTAGAGCTCAGTTGTAAGAATTCAAACTCCTAAATTCGACTTTAGTCGTAATACAACGATACCTACATCCACAAAGACAGTTGGTAAGAGATTGCATGTGGATGTGGAAGAGTTGAGTCAGAGGAACTCGATTTCACATCATGCTTATGATGAGTAAATATGAGGTCTTCAACAGATCATGTGTGTACTAAGATGTGTATGCTTCTTAATAAGGAGCCTTAAGGCACGGATATCTATTCACGAATATGGTGAAAATCTATGAGGAATTCAGAAGCTAGATACAAGTTTTAACAAGTAAAAGAAGTAAGGTGAAGAGGGGTACGAGGCACCCAGATAATGAAGATTATCAATATTTTCAAATCAGGCAGAGAAATATAAGCATTTTGGTACCTTCATCAATGACAGAGGTAAGTACAATTGGCCACACCCATCTCAGTTATGTTCTATGGGAGCTAACAGATATTATTTAAGAGAAAGATGGGATATCAGGATCCAGTTGGAGTTAGAGTAACCCAAAAATTGTGGATAGGTTGTTATCATTAACTAACGTTTCCGAAAGATGGTGCAAATGTGGTAATAGATCTCCTTCTAAGACACCCAGATGGTGAACTCTAGAGTAGTACAATCAGATACGAATACTGGAATATTCAGAAATTTCAGAAGATAGGCAGTGGGATCCTAGAAGGGACATGTCGTATTGAAGATTTCACAAGAAAAGGGATATGCAGAAATATTAGAAGAATAATGAGAAGAGAGATAAGGAAGCATTATGAATAAGGTGTGATACATGGATGAAAACGGTAGAGTGTTACAAAACCTATAATCAAATGAAGGAAGAGACGAAAGGTGATGGGCCTTAAGACAACAAAAGAATATAGGCCATAAGGTTATATCCTCATTTCGAGAAATAAGTTCGTGACTCCAACGCGACCACTAGAGGGGAGAGTTATTCCCTAGAGTAATAGAAATCAGTATGAGCTGGTAAACAAGATAAATAAATTATGAATTAGGGACCGAATGATTTGAAAGTACTCGGCATCATGGTAATTTTAGATTTCGTTCTGGCAGTAATTGAATGGACCACAAAAGGAGATTCATGATGAATTCGGAGAATGGTCATTCAGGGAGATGCTTCCCTAGAGCAAGCAATGTGAGCAAAGTTAAGCTTAAGAGACTGTATGTTCTAGTTACGCTAAGTGTCACCCTCGCGAGTAAGGTAATTTGTCATCCTTGGTATAGAAGGATTACCGCGAGGCAAGTAAGGATCATTGATGTTGAAAAACGATGCCAAAGATAAAGAGGAAAAACATCTATCAGTAGATCCTCGTGGCTTCAACTTTTATTACATCCCTAAATGGGGAATATGGAGTAATGTGGCATTAAGTCAGAATTAAGTTGTTCTAGTGACTATGAGATGGTAAGGGAAGAATGCGATAAATTAAAGAGGAATGAGATGGCACTTATCCAAATCTTACAGGTACGCTACAATTCAAGAATATTGTGCAAGAACGACATCAAGAAGAGGAAGTAAAGGTTCCTACCCGAGCTGTTATTAATAAATAAGGAGCTAGTGCGAGACGTAAGTTAAAACAAAGTAAATAACTCAAGAAAGCTTACGAGGAATATTACTTTGAGAATGGGCCAACGAATAGTTAGAATTAGTTAGGAAGATCTCAATTATGGCTAAACAGGAGGTTACAGATGAGTCATCAGATCGTGTAAGATAAACATAGTAGAACCCAACATGGAGAATTTAGCCTCGGAGAATATCATTATAATACTTGAGATATATTCAAACAAGAAATGGGGTAGTTAAAGATATCGTTTGTGTGTTACAGGGATAAAAGAAAGTACCACTGGGAAGGCAGTCAAAATATCAATTCAGAAGCAACCATACAAGCACAAGAATATGGAAGTAAGCAACTATAGATGATTATAACAAGTAAGGACATCAAAAAGGTTCGTAATAAGCTCACAACTTTACGAGAGTCAAGGGTTCTCCCTAAATACTACAACAAAAGACTAGCTGAAGAGATAAGAAAGAAGGCTTCAACCTAAGCACAACGACCTAAAGAGGAAATGGTTGTGTAACAACAATCTCGTAATAACATTGTAAGCATTCCAAAGGAAAATGGCACTTAACGTGGCTAATGAATGGGAAGTATGAATTAAAAGTAATATTCAAGATCATATGAGTTGTACGAAAACTCTGGTAAGTGTGGGCACTAAGATAAGCTAAGTATGGATGAAACCAGAAGCAGAAAGACCAGGAAAAGTAATAGCTTACATTGAAAGAAAGCTAAGATGGAACAAAAGAATTATTCGATCAATGATCCAGAGCTAGTACATTATGGATACACACAAGATTCTGGAGCATTATCTAGACAACATATTTGTTGGCAATCATACAGCCATAGAAGACTCCGATATAAGTTAAAAAGAAGAATTGAGCCCATGGCGTAGACACATGATTGAATTGTTAGAAGATTGTATCATGGATAGATATTCCATGAAAGATTGTATCATGGATGTATATTCTGTAACGCCCATGAAAGGCTAAGGTAATAACTGATACCATGAGCCACAAATTGGAAAATAGCTTAAGCCTACATGAAGGCTGATCGGAAGGAAGAGGATCCTAAATAATTACATCACCCAAGTATGGACGTAGAAAAATTATAGAAGTTGTGCTTGAGAACATGACACAATCACTCTTAATATCAGATGTTCTAGAGAAATCATAACGACCATAATCTATAATGGCTCGACAAGGAAGCCAGTTAGAAGAAGTACCAGCCTCATAGGAAGACAGTATGAAGCTCCCACCGGATTATGTATGTACCAGAGGTGCAAGTATTATAATAAAGCTTCAAGTAATGGACGTGAATTACACCTAGGTGGAAGGAAAGTTATGAAAGAGATAGAAGATATGATACGAGATTTTAAGTAAGTGAGGTAAAAGGTGAACAACGTACGAGATACTCAAGGTAGAAAATATGAATAGTATATACTTCGGATAGAAGGCTAGAAGTGCTGGGATTCAATATCCATGAATGATAGCGACATAGTCAGTGACATATCTCATAGCCTATGGTTTCTAAATACCAAGAGATCTATTCAAGAGAGTAGAGAAAAGTTGGAGACGATGTGATGTCTCGCTTGACGTGCCAGAATAACATAAGAAAATTTATGGTGCAAGCAAGTTGAAGGAGAGTTGTGAGTAGTATAAATGGATATGTATAAGTCGCAAGCTAAAGTATAGTAGAGCGACAAACTTTTAAGGAAATATGAGTGGGGATGTGGAAAGGAAAGTGAAAAAGTGATGAGCATGGATAAGTCCTCGGGATTTAGTCCATAGAAACAAGAGAGGTAATGCTTTCTCTAAATTATTGAAAGTTCAGTATTGCGTAAGAAGTTTCAAAGATCGATATTGAAGTAAATCAATAATGGATGAACAAAAGTCACAAAGTATGACATGAGATTAGGCCATGATTTTTAAGACGGACGGTAATGAAGGGTGCATTAAAGGACTAAGATTTATACCTAAAGGGTAGGCAACAAAAGTAACTGGGAACTTGGTAAGCATGCCTCAGGAAAGGTAGATTGAAGCAAAAATTATGGTATAGTATAAACCATGTAAATGCAGTAATGTCGTGTGGATGGGTAACCAGATATATGAAATAAGATATGGCTGTATTCGCAAGTTCTACAAAGTATCGAGCAAAGGACTTCGGTATACCTATAGAGGCCTAGAGAGACATCCTATTAAGACTTGAATATACAATGTAAGGCCTTCAAATTGACTAAAAGTTAAAAGGAAAGATGAATCGCATATGTGCACCTACAAAGCCAGGGTCATACAGGCTGCATGACAGGAAGTAACAAAAGTTGCAAGATTAGGTACATTTCGACCACAAGTCATGATATGAGCAAAAAGACAAAAGTGGGGAATAACCTAGACTTTGAATTTATTCACAGAGCAACTGCTTAAATGTCAAGATGAGTATTAAGGTATTCACAAGAGCTATAAGTTACGAAAATGATAAGAGCGTCAGTCAACATTCGAGGACGAATGTCCCAAAGGGGGGAATGATGTTACGCCCCGCAATATTACGTTAATATTATGTTCCGCAGTATTATATTACAAGGATGTTATGCTCTACAGTAATATGTTACAATGGTGTTACCCTCTGCAGTAATATATTACGATTGATATTACGCTTCGCAGTAATAAGTTACAATGTTGTTGCACCCTGTAGTATTGTACATTGGATTTGTCATAAGGTAATTGATATCAATCCAAGTAAAAGATTATTTGGAGATTATAAGGATTATACTATTTATAACAAGCGATACATAAGTGTTATGAAGGATAAAGGGGTACACGGATTAAACAAAACGAGTTTAGTTGAAAGTGGCCAATTTGGAATAAATACAAGTCGAGCGATAAAACCCGATAATTATGAATTAATACCATGTAAGGTACCATATGACTACGGTATTATAATATATGAAGTATTTTAAAAATAAATAGAATTTTAAGTAATTTGAGATAATTTTTAAATTATGCGGGTAATTGATTAATTACCGGGTAACGGGACACTACCCGATTAACTAATAAGTAGATAAAACTTAAATTAGTTATGAGACACGTGGCAGCCCTCCCTAACCAAGATAATGACTCTTAAAATTATTTGGGAGGTGGCAACCTTATGCCTTATCTTGAAGACACCTCTTATAATATAACAGTTTGTAATGACTAAGGCAATTGCCACTCAAGATACATTCTGAAACTAGACAAAAACCTTCCAACCTTTCACGTTAAAAGTTCTATCAAGAAATGGAAATGGCAAAAGTTAGTTATATCACTTTTCTTGTTTAAAACTCACGAACAGAAGCAATTTCAAAGCCAAACTTCGATTCTTAAAATTCATTTTTTTTTTGATCTAAGTTCAATCCACGAAGGTTGCTTGGAAGGGATTAAGGACTCAACGGGTTTAAGGTATGTTAAGGCACTTTCTTCTTTCTTTTGGCATGGTCTAAAATGAAATGAACATAAACGATACGCTATTTCATAATGACTCTACTCCTAGCAACTAAGGTTGTCCATGTTGTTCTTTCCTTATAAAATTATTCTAAACAAGTGTGTATGATCCTTAAATCCTACTAAGGTTCATATTGATGGTAGGGATGTCCATAATGTTCTTAAGTCACTCCAAAAGGTTTAGAAGATGATTCCATGAGTCTAGCATGCATTATATATAGTATCTATTTTACTCTACCGAGCCGCGCTATAGTCGGCCGGGTACGGCACCTATTGTGCAACCACTGATCAGTTGGGTTTACCGAGCTCCACGTGGCCGGGTACGATTCTACCGAACCTTATGATGGTCGGGTACGCTTTTACCGAGTCCTCTTTGAGGCCGGGTACGATATGATGATGATGCCCACAAAGGCGAATGTTTTAAAAAGTTTATGTATATATATGTATTATGCATTTCATATCAGTAACCCCCAAAGGCACTCTGATGTTACAGGTTGTATCTCCTCTATCTCTCTCTCTTTACATTACTGTTCTTGTTTATGCTTTCCTGCCTAACATACTCGGTACATTATTCGTACTGATGTCCCTTTTGCCTGGGGACACTGCGTTTCATGCCCGCAGGTCCTGATAGAAAGGTTGAGAGCCCTCCAACTAGGCTATCAGCTCAGCGGAAGATGTTGGTGCGCTCCATTTGCTTCGGAGTTGCGTATTTGGTTAGTATGATTTAGACGTCTATTGTTTAGTATGGCGGGACTCTGTCCTGACCTTTGTGACACTTATGTACTCTTAGAGGCTTGTAGACATATGTCATGTATGTGAAAGATTGTACGGCCTTGTCGGCCGATATCTTGGGTTTATTAATAATCATGTTGGCCTATTAGGCCCGTATGCATGTGTATATGATGATGTATTAAGAAAGATACGTTACGTTGGTACTCGGTTGAGTAAGGTTCCGGGTACCCGTCCTAGCCCATCGGTTTGGGTCGTGACATATATACAACAACATCAATTTCATGCTACAACACACACAATGTCTATGTACAGTACACATATAACTAGAGCAAGTCTCCCACCCCACACTTAAAAATAATGGCATGTCCTCATGTCATATCAAGAAAGTAAAGAGTAGAAGGGTAAAAAGACTTCTCTGAGACTCAATTAAAGTCTGAGATGGTGTTGGGGTCCACATGGAAAGCTCTCCCCAAAGCACGGAACCAGGCCATGAATGTGTTCTCAGACCGGGCCTGCCTCTGAGACATTGCATCCATTCATGTGTGTAGGCTATCCACTGAGGCGCGGAGATCCGCTACCTCTTCCTCCATGGAACTTAGCATAGGCCTGGTAGACTGAGATCTGGCGAAGCCTGCCCCAGTATGGGGGCGCCGAGAGGGTCCCGCACTGTCAGTCGATCTCCTGGATGGTGCACTCGGAAATGGGTCATCATCCTCATCATCTATCACAATTGTTGCACGTGTACCCCTGCCCACTATGATGAATGAAGCTCGGAATGGTGCCTCAGATGCCAACTCTCCATCGGCAAGACCTGTGGGGACCCCCCTCCGCAAGCACAGTGCAGTCACCAAGGAAGGGAAGTAAAACCCCTTTGACAGTAGCGGTCCCCGCCGGACCATTTCGTCACTAATTACCCGGGCTGCATCAAAGTCCTTCTTCGTCACGAAGCACCATGTCAATAATGCTCTGTTGAAGTTCACATCAGTGGTGTTGCTGGAGGGCATGAATCGGCTGCAAATAACAGTCAACCAACACTTAGCCAAATGCGTGAAAGAATTAGAATTCAGGGTGCTTTGGTCTTTGATCCAGGTGGGGTGCCCCCCAGCACAAAGTACATCCGTCATAGCCTCCCACGTGACACCTGGTCTATCATGGTAGAAATCAACGTCGCCCGTGAACTGGGGCAACTGCAATACCTGTTGGACAATCACAATAGAGGCATCCACCACTATGCCTCGCACAATCACCTCCCGCAACATATATTTAGGGCAGTTCGCGTAAAACTCCCTAACAATCATCTGGTTCACCGGGTCGGGAGGATCAAAGAGGAATTCCATTTCCCTCCTCCGAATTTCTTCATACATGTCCTCCTATTCCATGCGGAGGGCTGCCCGGTCAATTTGAATCTCGTGAATGAAGTTCTTTCCAACCTTCGCATTAAAATCGTCCTCAGCTCGTTCCGATTCAAACCGGGACTCGTCAAATGTCGGCTGGAGGGTGTGCCCGCCCCTCTCCTTTGCCTTTTACGTGCCATAGTACCTGCAGGGAGTCAGAAGAAAAAGAAAAAAAAATCAACTTCATCCTAATTAGTGCCAGTCAGATGGGTACTCAGACATCGCCACCTTATGGCACCAAAACAATGCCCCCATATAATTCTTCATGACAACTAGCCGCACAAGCGGGGTGGTGAAGGTCATAACCTCCATAAGGGCCTCACAACAGAACTACTTACCGCATTCTGCCAACACCACCCCACACTTACTCTTGTGCATATCTTTCCAAACATAAACAACACCCCCTATCATCGAGTACAACACTCCACAATTAGGGGTGGGTAGAACCCGCCCCGCAATATCACAACAACTCCAAAATTGTGGCCCACATGGTGCCTAACAACAACTATTCCCAAAAGATTAGATTTTTAGACCAAAACATCACAAATACCATGAAGGCCCAAGCACCTTAACACCAACCAAGTTCACAACATTATCATACAACAACAAAAATCAAGAACAAAGCGAAAATTGACAAAAATTATACGAAGCCTACCTAGGTTTAAACTAAGTAAAAGTATTCTATATTACACAAAAATAGAAGATTAAATAGAGAGAGAAAAATAAAAACTTACTAGCGTGGTTGAGTATAAGTGGGTGATGAAGGTGGATGGCAAGGAAGTGTGATAATGGGGTTTTGGGAGGAGAAGAGTGGAAGAGAGAAGATAGAGAGAAGATGGAGAAGAAGAGAAGGAGAAAAGAAAGGGGGGTTGTGCTTTATTGTGCTGGGCAGATGGGGGGATTAGTGGTAGGTGGGGGTGGGGTATTTTGGGTAAAAGGGAAAGAATTTTTTTTTAAAAAAAATCGGACCTGGACCCGATCTGTGTCTGCCGTGGTTCTACTGCGGTCGCGGTAGAAACACGGTAGACCAAGTTCAGAGGGTCGTACTTACCGCGGTTCTACCGCGACCGCGGTGGAAACGCGATGACCTGGGTTCAGGGAGGGGTCAATACCGCGGTCGCGGTGGAACCGCGGTCTGACCGCGTCTCTGATTCTGACGTCTTTTTTTATGTTATACTTACAATAATTTCGTGAGTTGCCTCCCACAGAGCGCCTGATTTAACGTCGCGGCACGACGCAGGATGAGCGTATTTTAGGCTCGCTCGACCTCTGTGGTTCAGTCAGGTGTAGTTCAGACCCTTCCTTAAGCTCGCTCATACCCACATACAACTTCAATCTCTTACCATTGACTCTAAATGTACAAGAGTCATTCTCTGTGGCAACTTCAACCGCTCCTGACGGGAAAACTTCAACTACTCGAAATGGTCCCGACCATCGTGACTTCAGCTTGCTCGGGAACAACCTTAGTCTTGAGTTGTATAGCAATACCATGTCCCCAGGTTTGAAATTTCGCTCAACAATGTTTTGATCGTGTAGTTTCTTCATTCTCTCTTTGTACAACCTTGTGCTCTCAAAAGCAAGATACCTGAATTCCTTGAGCTCATGCAATTCTGTGACTCTTGATGTGCCCGCAGCTTCCATATCTAAGTTTAGTTGCTTCAGTGCCCACCATGCTTTATGTTCAAGTTCTACAGGTAGGTGACAGGCCTTCCCAAACACTAACTTGTATGGTGACATACCAATTGGTGTCTTGAAAGCTGTTCTGTAAGCCCAGAGTGCATCATCTAGCTTCCTTGCCCAATCAGTTCTTGTGGCATTTACAGTTTTCGTTAACACACTCTTGATTTTCCTGTTGGATACCTCAACCTGTCCACTAGTCTGCGGGTGGTAAGAAGTAGCTACCTTGTGGCGCACATCATATTTCATAAGCAACTTCTCGAAGGCTCTATTGCAGAAGTGAGTGCCTCTGTCGCTAATAATCGCATGTGGTGTCCCAAAGCGGATGAATATGTTCTTCTTTAGAAATCCCACCACCACTTTTGCATCATTTGTGGGCAATGCTACAGCTTCCACCCACTTGGACACATAGTCTACAGCAACAAGGATGTATTTATTGCCTTAGGAGCTGACGAAGGGACCCATGAAATCAATCTCCCAGACGTCGAACACTTCTATCTCCTGAATTGGGTTCATGTGCATTTCGTGGCGCCGGGAATTGTTCCCAGTGTGTTGACATTCATTACAACCCTTCACCCATGAGTGCGCATCTTTAAACACAGTCGGCCAGAAAAATCCGGCCTCTAGCACCTTCGCTGTTGTCCTGATCCCTCCAAAGTGTCCACCATAAGCCGATGCATGACAAGCCTGCAAAATAGAAGATTGTTCTATCTCGGAGACGCATCTCCGGATCATGTTATCCAGGCATATTCTAAAGAGATAGGGCTCATCCCAATAGTACAAGCGGCTTTCACAAAAAAATCGTTTCCTCTGGACTGATGAAAGGTCGTGAGGGACTATACCACTGGCTAGGTAATTGGCCAAGTCCGCATACCATGGCGCTTCCTGATGAGTGGTGGCAAGTAGTTGCTCATGTGGAAAAGTTTCAAGAATTTCCTCAACTTCAATTGCATTTTCAGATCCCTCAAGTCGTGATAGGTGATCAGCGACTTGATTCTCAGTGACCTTGCGGTCACGTATTTCAAGATCAAACTCTTGCAGAAGCAGCACCCAACGAATCAGGCGTGGCTTAGAGTCTTTTTTTTCTATTAAGTATCTGAGAGCAGCATTGTCAGTGTATACAATTACCTTTGATCCTATCAGGTAGGACCGGAACTTGTCGAATGCAAACACCACAGCTAGCATCTCCTTTTCAGTCACCGTATAGTTCAGCTGGGCTTCACTCAGCGTTCTACTAGCATAGTAGATTGGGTGCATCAATTTATCTTTTCGCTGGCCCAGCACTGCCCCCACTGCATAGTCACTAGCGTCACACATTAGTTCGAACAGTTGCTCCCAGTTGGGGGCAACAATGATGGGTGTTGTGACCAGCCTCTGCTTCAGCTCCTCAAACGATACCCTGCAATCATCAGAAAATACAAACGGGTGATCTTTCTCTAATAACTTACAGAGAGGATTGGCGATTTTGGAGAAGTCTTTTATGAACCGCCGGTAGAAACCGACATGTCCAAGGAAACTCATGATTGCTTTGACCGAAGTTGGTGGAGGCAGCTTTGCTATTACATCAAACTTTGCTCGATCTACCTCTATTCCCTTGCTTGACACCCGGTGCCCCAAGACTATGCCTTCTTGTACCATGAAATGGCACTTTTCCCAATTCAGCACCAGATTAGTCTCGATGCACCTTTTCAGCACACGCGTCAGATTCACCAGGCACTCATCAAATGAATTCCCCACCACTAAGAAGTAATCCAAGAACACATCCATTATATCCTCAACCATGTCAGTGAATATGACCATCATGCACCGTTGGAATGTGGCGGGTGCATTGCATAGGCCAAAGGGCATCCTCCTAAAGGCATAGATGCCATAAGGGCATGTGAAGGAGGTCTTCTCTCAATCCTCAGGTGCAATGGAAATCTGATTGTACCCTGAGTACTCGTCCAGAAAACAAAAGTGTGACCTCCCTGCTAATCTATCCAGCATTTGATCAATGAAGGGAAGTGGGAAGTGGTCTTTCCGAGTGGCTAGATTCAACTTTCGATAATTCATGCAAATTCTCCAGCCTGTGACGGTTCTTGTTGAGATTAGTTCATTGTTGTCATTCTTCACAACCGTCATGCCACCCTTCTTAGGCACACATTGAACTGGGTTAACCCAGCTGCTGTCAGAGATTGGGAAAATAATTCCCGCATCTAGCCACTTTATCACTTCCTTCTTCACCACCTCCTTCATATTCGGGTTCAGCCTCCTCTGATGTTCCCTGGAAGATTTGTGCCCCTCTTTCAGCAGAATCTTATGCATGCAGTACGCGGGGCTGATCCCCTTGATGTCTGCCATGGTCCACCCAATGGCAGTTTTGCACTCATTCAATACCTGTAGAAGCTGTTGGACCTGCACATCTAACAAACCAGATGAGATAATAACAGGTAGAGTGGAGTTAGGTCCCAAAAATTCATACCTGAGGTGACCTGGCAATGGCTTTAGTTCCAGCTTCGGTGGTTCTTCAATGGATGGCTTAGCTGGAGGAGTCTCCCTGTTTTCTAAGTGTAGGGGCTCAAACTCTAGATTTCTTTCCCAAAACCCTCTACATTCCAATGTCAACACCCATTCTGCCAAGTCCTCACCGTTCACTTCCTCCAAATTCGTCAAACATGCAGCGAGGGGATCCTCAATCGTCAACACTTCATCATCAGACTGAACGATTACATCCACGACATCAATAAGAGAGCAATTTGCGAACTCACTTGGGCGCCTCATAGATTTCTGCACATTGAATATAATCTCTTCGTCATTGAGCCTCATCTTAAGCTCCCCAGTCTCACAATCAATAAGAGCTCTCCCTGTGGCCAAGAATGGTCTTCCTAAGATGATAGGAATTTCTTCATCTAATTTGCAATCCAATATAACAAAGTCAGCAGGGAACACGAACTTCCCCACCTGAATAAGTACATCATCAAGGATCCCAAAAGGACGCTTCACTGTCCTGTCAGCCAGCTGCAACAGCATAGAGGTGGGTCTAGCTCTCCCAATGCCCAACCTCTTGTAAATGACCAGGGGCATAAGATTAATGCTGGCCCCTAAATCACAGAGTGCTTTCGCAAAAGCAATGTTTCCAATAGTACATGGAATAGTAAACTCCCGGGATTCAGCAACAGGTCTAGTTACCACTGCACTGCACGTCTGAGTAAGTGTCACCGTAGCCAAGTCTTGGAAGTCAAATTTCCGGGACATTAAGTCTTTCATCATTATTGCGTATCCAGGCATCTCCTTTAAAGCTTCGATCAATGGAATATTTACCTGAATTTGCTTGAGCATCTCAAAGAACTTTTTGTATTGCTCCTCCTTTTGGTGTTTAGCCAACCTCTATGGAAATGGTGCAAGGGGTCTTTTCTTCCCAATCACTTGGGACTTTTCTTTCTCAGCTAATATCTCTACTACTGGCTCTTCAACTACTTCAGCAACTTTCTCGGTCTCCTGCTGAGTATTCTTTTCTTCCTGAGTAGGTTGGACTGTCACATCTGTCAGCCTTATGGATTCATCCAGCTCAATGGGTACTTGAATAAGTGTCTCAGCCTGTATATTGTCACGAACTCTCTCCTGCTCTTCATCGAGATCCCTGCCATTATGGAGACTCACCGCCATCAGCTGCTTCGGGCCCTGATCTTTAGGATTGATTTGGGTATCTGCAGGTAGCGTTCCTTGAGGACGATTATTCAGAGACATTGAAATTTGGCCCACCTGCACTTCAATATTTTTGATATCTGCGTCATGTGCATCTACTCTCTCATTTATCTTCGCAGTGGACCCAATAACCTGTTGCATCATTCCAGTCTAGCAAACCCATCATCCTGTCTTCCACCATGCTGCTGCTGAGGCGGGTGGTACCCCTGCTGCTGATTGTTGTACCCCTGGGATCTAGGATACGGAGCCATGTTGTTGGGGGGTCTCATACCTCCCATGTTTCCGGCGTTATATTGTGGCGGAGGTGGTCTGTACTGTTGTTGAGTCTGCTGACCCCAGTTCTGATTTCCCTGTCTCTGACCCCCATAGTTAGCTACATAGTTCATATATTCAGGGTGATGATGATGATGATCAAGCTCTGTATTCCAAGGATTACCAACTGGTTGACTAATGCAAGATGTGCACAAGCCCCCATTGGTAGTGTCTACTATGTGTACCTGCTGCTTCTGTCCTGATTCCTCCACCTTTTTGGTGAGGATGCTCATTGTGTCAGGAGGGTCGCCATATTTTCAGCCATAGTGTTTGAAGGATCAAGGGGCACTGAGTGTACTACTGGAGTGATGGGTGCATTCCTGGATGTCCATCCCGAAGTCTGTGCCATTTTATCAAGTAAACTCTGACCTTCTCTCTGTGTCTTGCTCAAGAATGCCCCACCAGCTGAAGCATCCACAATATTCTTCAACCCATCCGACAGTCCCATATAAAATCGTTGTCCCAACATCTGTTCTGGAATACCATGATGTGGACACATAACCAACATTCCTTTGAACCTGCTCCATGTTTCATGCAGTGTCTCCATTGGTTTCTGCTTGAAGCTCACGATCTCATCAATTTGTTGGGCAGTTTTGTTGTGTGGATGAAACTTGTTATGAGACTGCTTGACTAACTCATCCCACGTTGCTATAGAATTTATGGGGAGTGAGTTTAGCCAAACCTGTGCAGCTCCTGTCACCGAGAATGGGAACAATAATAACCTGATAGCCTCTGGAGTGACATTGGGCTGCCTTTGGGACTTGCAGATCGACAGGAAGTTCTTCAAGTGTTGCTGAGGATCTTCAAGTTGTGTCCCAGAAAAGAGTCCCTTGTTTTGCAACAAGTGCAGCATATTATTTGTGATCTGGAACGACTCAGCTTGTATTGCAGGCACAACTATGGCAGTAGCTAAATTGTCAGCTGTTGGCTGTGCCCAGTCATACAGTGCACCCTCGGGCACCAGAGGTGCTGCGTCTCTGATATTCAAGTTGACTTGCTCATGCCTGCCATTTCCGTTAGGGTCGATTACGTCTCCCATGTCAGTTTCGAAATTGTCTGTTTGTTGAGGTGGTTGAAGTCTTCTGTTGGCACGGTTAAATGCCCTGAATATTTTCTCAGGGTCTGCGAGTCCTTCAAGTAGTTCTCCAGTCCTCGTAGAGTTTCTAGGCATACACCTGTGCAACCAAGTCAACAACCATCAAAAATTTCAATCAAAAATTGGGCGTAGAGAAACTGCCTACGCGATTTTATTTTATTTTAGCAACGGTAATTGATAATTCCGTTAACTCCCCTACAACGACGCCAAAATTTGATCACGCCCAACTATGCCTTATAAAAAGGGCAATGCGGACGTTACAAATATAACCCGAGTATTATGCCCAGGGTCGAATCCACAGAGAGTTAACCTATCAATCACTATCTTTAGACCCACTAAACTCTTCAGAACCAGCTTTCCAAATGTTTGAATCACAAGTTGATGGTTTCTATAGTAACTAAAATTGCAAGTAAATTAAACAACTGTAAACTAAAATGCTAAGGTTGTAAACAATGAAGAGAAAAAACTAAGGTAAAGATTTCCCCTATTGATGAAATCCCTTCTGTTTATGCTTCATACAAATTTACCAACACACCTCTATCAATCATGAACACTTTTCTTACCGTAAATCTCTCCCGAGTAATCAGAAGTAATATACTATTGCACTCTCCCGAGATACACTAGCTAGCTTTAATTAACACAGTTCACTTAAGATTGCACCCAAGGCTTCGTTATCCCTAATCCCGCCTTTAAACCCGCAGTTATAGATTCCTCTTATACTTTAGGAGTGGTGTTATTCAACAATAACCTAAATATGCACTCTCTCCCGAGTTATGCACACTAAATAGGCACAGCTAATTGAGGATCCTGTCAATTAACTACAACAAGAACATAGTTGAATAAATAAAGATTGAAACTAGCAATTTGTATTCACATAAACAAGAAGTTCATCCCCCAATAGGTTCCATCAAAACCTTAGACAAAAGATTTAGCTACTCATAACTATGGGTAAACAAACTAAGATAAGATTCATCATAAACTAGCAATAGAAATCAAAGAAAAGAAGAAAGATGTTTTGGGTGATCTCTCACAATTGTTCTTCTTGCCAAAAATACTCTCCAAAACAATACATGCCTCTCTTGGGCGAAGTCTATTGTTTAAAATAGGGTTTTGGGCTAAAAATCCCGTGTTTTGCACTTTAGTCCCTAAAATTCTCGCCTCCTGCCGCGGTTCTGCCGCGGTCGCGGTAGAACCGCTGCCAAACATGGCCTGTGATCTTCCTTCTATCCGCGAACATCCTTCACTGCGGTTCTACCGCGGTCGCGGTGGAACCGCGGTAGACTCAGTTTTCTGATTCTTCAGCCTGTTTTGCGTGGTTCACTTGGGATATTTCATGGTTGACCTCTCTTTCTTCATTTCTTTCACTCCAAAAGTGCTCCCTAGCCTTCCTTAGTCATATATAACCTGCAAATCATGAAAAGCACTAATAAGAGCATTTTGTTATCACTTTTATTATCAAAACTATGCAAGAAGGCGGTTATTTAGGGTCTGAATAAAGTTAAATTCACCTATTATCAATGTTGTTTGCAAAAGTTATTTCAAGTTTTTTGTGCACTAAAGTGTTATTAGGGTTGATGCGATTTAATTAATCATAGAAGTCCTTTCACTTTTTCACATGAGTATTGAAAGGGGTTGCTTGGATATTTCTCCACTATTAAAGACTTAACCAACAAATGATATCATTAACAAAGGCAATATGAATAAGTAAAAATTATAATAAAAATTTAAAATTGTATTACCTCTTCGTCGGCTAATATTATGGTACCGAAACACTTCTGTGTCTTGGATTTTTATTTAGCTTTATTGAACTTCTTCGAATTACTAATACTTTTATCACTCAGTCAGAAGAAAATTGTTAATAGGTACACATTATTTTGTTAATTTTAATTCGCTTGCCATTTTGACTGAATATGATATGGTTAGATAGAGAAAGCAAAATAAGTATAATACTAATGATATATAAGATAGATTTTCTACTTTCTACCGTGATCAACATTATTTTTTGAAATAGATAATAAATTAAAATAATTTGACATCTTGTGCTGGTAGTAGCCTATTGCGTGACCGAGTAATTCAAGTAGCCTATTAGAAAGAGAACATCAATTTATATTGGATGCAATATTAAATCTGTAGTGAAAAGAATAAACAATTTGCAAGTTTGTACTGAACAAATACCAAACTTTGAGAGTTCACTTCAAATAAATAAACTTTCTTGCAAACAAACCATTGACTTAAGCTAAATTTATCGCAATAAGATTTGGTAATTGTAATGGTCATAAATGAGATTATATGGGAAAGAATGTACTGTAAATAATTGAAATATTCTATTCTGTTGGAAGAAAAGAATGGAAACGATGGATTGAAGATCCCATAATTTTAACGTTGAATTTTAACATTACATGTTCATTATAATATATAGTTCTACTTCACTACTTTGGTTATCTTAAAAAAAAATTACGACCACAAAAGTTTCTCATATCCTACTTTTATTCTTTCACAATAATTTTATCTTCTATTCTACTTCTATGAAATACAAAAGTTATAAAATTTCACTCTTTCAAGAAGATTAGACCATTCATACTACCAACTCTTTTATTAATAATAGTTTCAATTAAGAGACAACAATGAAATAGGATAGTTATATACAAAATCACTTTGAGAATAAACAATCTTTACACCAATTTGAGATCATGAGAGTAAATACTCTTTACACTTAGATATTGGTTAAAAGTTAATGTTCTTTTATAATTAAATATATCATCCCACAATTTTTGAAATGAATTTTTACATGATTCTATGCATGCAATTATGCAACATATATATATATACGCCATGCTTTTTGTCCATGAAATAACAACTAAAAAATATAAAAATAATTAATTTAGCATGTATTTTAAGATCATCATAAGTATATCATCTATCCTAATATTTAAAAAAAATAAAAGTAACAAAAATCACAAAAGGTAGGAATTCATAATTAAATAATAAAGTAAAGTTAAAATAATATAACCCGATTTTTATTGAGTCTCTTCCCAGAGATAGGTATATCGTCAAAAACTGCCGCGGTCAACACTTTTCATAATATTTCTTCCATTGGCAAGGTTTGACTGGATTTCTATTTCTCATCTTCGAAATGTATAATGTAGACTCCTTTGTATGAGAAGATGGTCTACAAAAGTAACAATCACCATTTGACACACCTTTTGATGGCAATGTGTCCCTCATGGAAAGATATGCCATAATAGGGGTGTTCAAAACCGAACCGAAACCGAAGCTTAATGACTTATTGATATCGGGTTAACGGTTTAACGGACGGGGAACAAATTGAAATTTTTTTATTAACGACTTATCGGTTTAGGGGCGGATTATTCAATTTTCTTAACGGATAATCCATTAACCCGTTAATATATATATATATATATATATATATATATATATATATATAATTTACTTTTATCCATATATATATTCAATAATCAACAACCCTTCTTCCACTTTCAGTACTCTATCTCTATTCTCTATTATTAATTAACTATTAGACAAATTTTAATTGCTTGCTTCACGCATTCTTTTCAATCCTATCAAACCAAAAACAATTTACTTGATTGCTTCACGTATTCTTACCAACTCCAGTAGGTGCAATGGAAGTACCAAAACTTAACAAACAAGAGATATGAATACCTAATTTTTGCGCTATTTTAACACCTCCTAAATTTATTAGTGTTCTTTATTATTTAATAGTTTTTCAATTTTGTGTGTTTAATTGCATATTTCCAATCATAAAAATACCAAAAATAATTTTTTCTTCATTTGCGCATTTTAGAAATTAACTAAATGTTCAATAGGTGAATTAATCTAGTTAATTGATCATTTGAATAAGTTATTTAATTATTTTATTTGTTTGTATAAAATTTATTTTAGTAAGTTTGAATAAGGAAGAACTTGGGCTAAATTTGAAAGAAAAAATGTCCAAGAGTGCAAGATAAGGGACTGTCATTGAAAGGGTCCGAAACTACGTAATTTTGCCTCAAAACTACGTCGTTTCACTACATGAAACAAGATCAAATCTTACCCATCCATTCCATATTGATCCAATGGATCTCATTCACTCTTGGCCTAGGTATTTAAAGCCTCAAAAATCTGAAAAATTGTCCACAGTTCCACCCATAATCCTTTTCTCTTTTTTCTCTCTTCTCTCTCTCTTCACCCTCTCTTCGCCGCCTCTATGCCGCCGCCGAAAATCGCCTACCGGCGGCGGACCACCTCCAAACACCCCCAAATTTACACTATATAATTTCCACAACTTCCTCTTTCCATATCTCCAAATCAAATCCTTCAAAAACCCCTCAATCTCCTTGAATCTTAGATCTAGAAAACTTTCTCGTCACTTTTTTGCCCAAATTCTTGAAGCTCCAACCACTACCACCCCACAATACCTACATTAACAGATAGAACTCCTCAAGACCTAACTATTGATGCCAATTTCACACTAAAATACGACGACCAAAATCCGAACAAATTTTGGCGGCCTTCCCGAACACCCTCTTTTGGCATACTACCATTTTTTCGGCCACTTGAATTGTAAAATGGTAAAAATCCTATTCTTTTTCATGGCTGATTTTTTATTTTATTTTTATTTTTCAGATTTTATTTTGTCTATTATTAATTATTTTAGCATTAGTTTTTGATGTTTGAAATGTTAAATTTTTTGTTTTTGCACTTGCTGAAGTAGTAAAATAGCTTTGTATTGCCTATTTAAGGGGCTTCCCTTTCCTCATTATAGGGGGGACTCCATTACACTTCCATAGAGCTTTTAGAATTACTTTGAACATACAAAAACATAAAAAAAATTCAGCAGTTGACACATGAAAAATAAGCTGAAATGGTGAGCTTTAGGAGTAAATCTTAGAGTGCAAACTTTTAGAAAAGTATACGTCTTCTTTAGAGTTCGTTTCTGGGTTTTTCTCTAAGTTTTCGGGCTGTTTTAACACGGATTTGCTACTGGTTCTCTGCTGTTTTGCTGCTGTTTTTATGTTGCTTTAGTTGTTGAACTACTGTTTATTCTTTTTCTATCCAGTTAATCCTTTAAAACTTGTAATGTATGTATTTTCAGCAATGGGAACAACTTGAACATGATGCACCATTTAAATGTGTTTGATGTGATAAATAGTTCGACAACAAAAGAGCTTTGTATGTTATAGTTAGGTATCAAGCATGTGATAATGTGAATATAGTCCTTCATAATACTTGAATATTGAGTTGTAAGTTTTTTTGAATGTGATATGTAAGTCGTTTATGGATTTTTAAGCATGTTTTCAAGCTATTGTATCTGAGTAACAATGCTAAGTATGCCATGAATGACTTTAGGTGTATAACACATAGCATGAGTTCGTTTTAGTTGCTGAAATTTCACTGTCAATATATGCTTCTAGGAATGTTGTGATAATATCTTTGTGAATCTGGCCATTTTGCCGGATTTGCAAAAGTGGCTATTTTTGTAAAGTGGGCGTTTATACAATCGTGACTATGTAGTTAATGGTCATGAACGCAAACTAAGTAAAGAGCTAAGATTGTATCAACTTTGGGCCTTATTGAATCAAAAATAAAAGTTGGCTCATTTACCTTTAAACAACAAAATTACCCCTTTCCTTCTATATAGCATTGGGCCAATTGAAATCCATTTCTTGGCCCATTTTAATAATAAATTCCAGCAGCCCAAAAGCTCTATACAAGCTGGCCCATTTTATTTTCTTTTAACAAGAAGTTTGCTCATTTCTTTTAAAATAGATAAAGTTGGTCCAACATTTATTTGCATAATTTTTCCCAACTATAAAGCTCGAAAATAATAATAATAATATCAGATTTTTCTACTATTTTAATTAACTCGTTTCCTTTTAATCGATTTAAACGCTAGGCAAATAGTAGGTGCGCTTTAACTTCACGGACTCACTTGTGTAGCGTGACGCTTAACTTTTAATAAGTTAATTCATCAATTTCATGTCATATTCAATAGTTTTAATTAATTTATAAATCTTTGTCATAATCACGGATTCACTTGCGTAGCGTGGTAGTGACATTTAATAAATTTTCCGAAAAAAGAGGGTTAATGTTTCCTCCAAGCACAATTGTAGGAATTTTTTTTCAAAAGTAAATAACATACTAACAATCGTCTGTCATGACTGCGGATTCGCTTGCGTAGCGCCGTTATGACTAAATAATAAATTTCGTCGATCATGCATTCGCTTGCATAGTGTGGTTATGACACCTTATTATTCAAAAATATTCTTTAATTTTTCTAATAATCAATGTAAAACATGAAAATAATATAAATCACAGTTTGTCCAAAATTAATTCCAGCCAAGTTTAAGTCAATAAAGCGACCGTGCTAGAACCACGGGACTCGGGGAATGCCTTATACCTTCTCCTCGGTCAACAGAATTCCTTACCCGAACTTTATTTTCGCGGACCGATAAAATAGAGTCAAACTTTTCTTTGACTAGGGATTCAAATAAATGGTGACTTGGAACACCGAAAAATTCAATTCCAAGTGGCGACTCTGAACAATAAAATAATCTCTTTTCAAATTTTGTCACTTTAATTGGAAAAACTTTGTAACTCATACACATATTATTCTCATTATCTTTTGGAGGGGTAATAAAAGGGGTGTGACAGCTCTGGCAACTCCACTAGGGAAAACCAGAATTCGAGCTTGTACATGTTGACTTTTATTTGGCTTTATTAATTTTGTATATACTTTGATTTATTTGGGCATAATGTGCTACTTGTTTACTTTTTACCGCTTTGATATTTTTGAACTGTACATATAAACTGTCATCTCACACACTCCCTCTGAGTCTTCTCGAAATTAAAATTGGGCATTTGCTTGACATAACCCGCTTTCTTTGAGATAGCCGAGGTGTTTGTCACCCGGTGAAGGATTTTAGTCACACCTGTTTTAGGCGGGGAGCACCACCAGTTAAGCTGGAAAGCAATGCTACCGGTACACTGACCCTCCTCGGCTCGAGTTGTCCGCTCGAGTAAGCCAGTCTAGATACCTTTTCCACCAAGATTTAAACCTAGAAGAACAAACCTCATACCAGATTTTCCTAGTAGGTTCGCTCTATGTGCATCACATGCATTTGACTTAGCGAAACTCGGCACAGGGGTCGGGTCCGTATAAGACAGGTATCTTATTTGAGACCATTATGCTCACGTATGTGCTACTTGATACATCATTTGGAAGGCTTACTTGAATTGTCGACCGGCTTTAGAAAATTAGTGTAGTGGAATTATTAAAAAAAATAAAGGTATCCAGTTTTATCGAACTACGCAGGTTTGATTCTCACCGGATGTGAGATATGTAGGCAACCTCCATCGGGTTTAGCCCACATATTTCAAAAAAATAAATAAATTTGCATGTGCATAAAAGTTTCGAAAAAAAAGGAAGCCTATTTTGGTCACCTTTTTGTTGTCTTGCCTTCATGTTCCGGCTGTTTTGCCAAGACAGCCTTAAAATCTTCCTGGGAAGTGCTGAAGGGTCATTTTTTTAAAAATAGTTACTTTATCCATATTTATTTACCTTTTACCATTTTGCCCTTATGTCTGGCCATTTTTGTCGAAGCAATTTTAAACCTTTTCGGAAGTACCATAAGACTGTTTTTGCAAAAAGTAGCCATTTTTATCTAATTTTGTCTGGTTATATTTGTTGAGACAACTTTTTAACCCTTATAGGAGTAGCAAAGGGTCATTTTCGTAAAAATAGTTTTTTATTTATTATTTTGTCTATTTTTATCATTTTGTTCATGTGTTTGGCTGTTATTTTGCCGAGACATCCTTTATGTCTTCTATGGAAGTATCAAAGGGCCATCTTTGTAATAATAGCCATTTTTCTGCTTTTATCATCTCAACTTTTGTGTCCGGTAATTTCAAAATATATATTGTAATAAAAAAATAGATTGAGTCCTAAATTAACCAAAAAATAAAATAATGAATGATAATAATTTGCATATAGTTTAGGTAAGTCCTAACCCTTTTTATCTTATTCTTAGGATCACCATGAATTCTCCACAAAGAAGTAGTCAGAAAAGGGTAAGGGATGAGACACCTCCTATGTTCTTGATCAGAGATAAGACCTCGAGTAGTCTCTGTAATTGGTGGGCAAGTTCTGATACATGGGAACGAAATCGAGTATTTAAGCACCTCAAGTTCCTCACAAACATCATGGGAATTAATCCTAACAGAGATTTAATCGAGGCTCTAGTGGGTTTTTGGGACCCCGCGAACAATGTCTTCAGGTTCAAAGATTGTGAAAAGACGCCCACATTGGAAGAATTAGGTGGGTTTACCGGATTGGGGAGAGACTTTCGTGGGAAAAAGCCTACTACTCCGAGAAAAGTTAGTGTGAACAACTTTTTAAAGAAATTATGCCTCCATCGAATTCCAATGGTTTGCTTAAACAAAGGTTAAGTTCCGTTGGAATATCTCTATGATAGGTGATCACGCCCAACTATGCCTTATAAAAAGGACACACGAACATTGCAAATATAATCAGAGTATTTAGCCTAGAGTCGAACCCACAAGGAATTAACCTATCAATTATTTTCGTTAGACTTACTAAATTCTCCGGAATCAACTTCCCAAATGTTGTCAATAACAATTGATGGTATTTCTACTAACTAAGAATGAAAGTAAATAAGCAACTGAAAACTAACTATGATTAAGTTGTAAACAATTAAGAGAAGGTTCTAAGGCTCTGATTTCTCCTATTGATGGAATCCCTTCCGGTTATGTTTTATATAGATTCACCAAAGCATCTCTATCACTCATGAGCACTCCTATTACCGTAAATCTCTCCCGAGTAATCACGATAATTTACTAGACACACTCTCCCGAGTTATGCTAGCTGGCTTTGTTTATTACAACTCACTTTAGATTCCACCCAAGGCTTCGTTATCCCTAATCCCGCCTTTAAACCCGCAGTTATTGATCCCTCATATACTTTGGGAGTGTGTTGTTCAACAATTACCTAAATATGCACTCTCTCCCGAGTTATGCACACTAAATAGGCACAACTAATTGAGGATCCTGTCAATTAACTACAACAAACACGTAGTTGAACAAATAGATATTAAACTGGCAAACTATATTAACCTCACAAGAAGTTCATCCTTCAATAGGTTCCATCAAAACCCTAGACTAAGGAATTAGCTACTCATGACAAAACAAGATGAAACTACTAAATTATTCATAATGTGTAATTACAATAAATAAAAGAGATAGAATAACTCTAATATTTGGTTGATCTTCTCACACTTGTTCTTGCCTCCAAAGTAGTCTAAAACAAGCTTAACACAATCTTAGGCAAGACCGTGGCTCGACCGCGGTGGAATCTGAACATTCTACATAGAGCCTTAATCTATCGCGGTTCCACCACGGGCGCGGTGGAATTTACTCCGTCCGCTTTTTTGCTTCTTTGTGCTCGGGTACTTCTTGAGTGGGCATTATCTTCACATTATTGCCTCCAAAACACTCTGTGGTGCTTCCTACTTAAAATATTCCTTGCGAAACAAAATAACATCATTTAGAGCATTTTGTTATCAATTTTCCTACAAAACAACAATAAAGTATGGTAATATTAAAGTATAAATATCATCTATATAGCCTAATATCAACACTCCACACGTAAATCATTTCTAGTCCTCTAGCAATCCACCACACTCTATCAAAGCTCCTTCCCTAAGCTCTTCCCTAAACGATTCACACCTTGAACAATTTGCCAAAGTTGCACCTAGTAGTGAACAACCTTTGCCTCAAAAGTCGAATCTCTCGTACCATGCAACATTCGCACTTACTCAAACTACTCTATACAAGAGTCAAGACTTACCTTTCCTTTGTGAATCACATGCCCTCACATCACACAAGAGAGTAGTTCCACATATAATGATATTTAGAACAATTAGGAACTTAAATAGACAAAATTCGCGCACTCTCAAAAAGAACATTCACATGCCACAGAGATGCACCATAGGCTTGCCCGTAGTGTACTATTCTACTAATCGAGCCCACTCAGTCTAAGATCAATAGGACTTTACTTGGTTGTAATGTAGGCTAAAGGACGGGTAGGATATATTTGGGAATAGTGACTAACCTCTCTAAGCACTTTTAATACAATTACATTAACCTTCAAAACCATACTTATGTCAACCAAATACTCCACCGCTTTTTTATTTTAATTTACAACATCCCCATCCTTTAGGTGCCATTGTAACAACCACCACTTATAAATTACTATATTTACTCATTCATTTTTTTTGTGGTTCTTATTCTTTTACTCTTCAAAACTCTGTACCCTTTCTCTATTTTAATGGTTCCACTCAAAAACCAAACCACCACCCCACACTTTTGCTTTTGCATAATTTCAATACCATTCAAGTGCTTATGGGAGGTAAAAAGGTTCAAATAGAAGGCTATTCAAACAATTGGGTAAGGTTCGCAATGTGGTTGCCAAAGAAATAGGCTTATAGGCTCAACGAGGTTAACTAAGATGTATTACATTCAGGTGGGTTTACATTATATGTCTGGCTCACAAAGAAATGCCTATATCACTTCTAAATCTGAATGAAACTACTATTTCGCTTTGCAAACACACAAGGCAAGTTCTAGGCATCAAATGTAAAGCATAAAATACAATATAGCTCACACACATAGGGCATATGACTTACTCCAGATTGGTTTATGACTCACTCCAGATTGGTTTATCAAGACATCCTCTTTTGAGTGTTCAAGTCAGCTACAAACATACAACTTATAGGTACTTTAGCAAGAGTCAACCATTGAGCTTAGGCGCTACACTCTAGTGTCGATTGTGTTCATGTGTATTAATGCCAAGGGATTCTCTTTCTATTTCAGCTCGTAGCACATCAATGCTAACTAAAACTAAACACAAAATAACAAAAACTACCTACACTCGGTTCAAGCTAAACCCTTGCAAAAGAACCATGACCCAAAGAAAAACCAAGGGAGAGTTACTACACTACCTAAAAATAAAATAAAAAATCTTTTTGGGATTTTCTCTAGACCAACTTCCCTCAAGAACTGTCTCAAATATCCGTCATCAGGAAGAGTCCTTATATATATATATACATTTTTTCCGACTTAGTCCCTTAAGAACCCCGTCGAACGAGATCTATCGTCGGGACAACTCACTTACCTACTTTAACTTACCTAATGAGACTATTTCTCAAAACACCAAAAATTATCAAAGAAAAATACAAAAAAAATTAAACAGCCAAATTGTTACAAATATATACATACATTGAAGTATCGCCCACCCCACACTTAAAATGTAGACATGTCCTCATGGCATAAAAATTAAAGAACAGTGAGGTAGAAGAACTTCCCTATAAGATCACTCCTGATCGGAGACGGTATCTGGGTTCACATGGCAAGCACGACCCAGAGCTCTCAGTCATCCTAAGAATTTCTTCTCTGAATTCACCTGCCGTTCAGCCACCGCGTCTATGCGGGCACCCAAATCAGTGACTGAGGTATGCAACCCAGCCATCTCCTGCTCCAAAGCTGTCATGCAGGTACTCTGGCGCGGCTATGATGGGCCTGCCTCATCAACTCTCGTAGGTGGTGGGACCTCAGCTGCCTCCGCATCATCATCGTCAGATTCATCTGATTCAACAACATCCACCACCGGCTCCATCCCAATTCTGATTTTTCTTGCCAGGAACGGGGCTTTCAGTGGCAATTTCCCATCAACTCTAGGGTCTTCAGAGACTCTAGATAGAAGGCACAGCCTGGTGACTAGAGAAGGGAAGTATAAGCCTTTGAGCAACTCAGGTGATCTAATGAGCATCTCGTCATGGAGGAGCCGGGCCACATCAAAATCCCTGTGGGCCATGAAACAATAGATCGTTGCCGCACGTGGTTGATTGACATTTGTCGTATTGCTGGAGGGCAACAGTCGACTGTTGATAATGGTGAGCCAACACTTAGCCTCCCAATTGAGAGACTGGGAGTTAAGTGTGATATGATGCTTTATCCATATGTATTCTCTGTTTGGCACACAGATAGTCTCAAGAAGAGTTTCCCACAAGGAACTTGTTCAGCTATAAGTACGATAAACATCAGATTCCCCCCAGAACACTGGCAGCCGATACACTCTTCGGATGGCCTCTAGGGACACATCTACTTGGGTATTGCGTATAGTGACAACTCCATTCTCATGTTTCGGGCAGTTAGCATAGAACTTCCTTACATCTAAACATTGGCCACCTCCGGTACCTCAAAGAAGATGTCCAGCTGACACCTCCTCAACTCATTGAAGATATTAGAGCATTCCACCTCTAAGGCTTGTCGGTCAATATGCACCTCATGTAGCAATTTCTTAGTTGCCTTTGTATTGTACCTGTCTTCTGCCGGTTTGGAGACAAACCTAGTGCTATCAAACTTTCGTGCACTGGCCTGACTCCTAGCTCTCGAGGAGCTTCCCGGTCCACTAGCGGAGGACCCGGCGTTGCGTCTCTTCCTAGATGAACTCATTTTACCTGTCAAACAGAGAAACGCCTATCAGTGAGTGTATGAAATGTGTGACTATGGGTGGTTACTCAGACTTCACCACAACCATATCACATTATCCCTTATAACTCCATCGAGGCAATTTCCCAAACACCTTGTGGGCAAGGCACTATCCTAACACATATAGCCTTCATGGGTACATCAAAACTTCCCCCAAATCAAAGATACTACTACACCATCACACCCCACAATACTTCATTCAACACCTACCAACATACATCTTTCCACCACATTAAACACACAGCCCCTTCACCAATCAATCTCAAAAACGAAATTCAAAATAAAAACAATAAGAAACTAACAAAAATCTACTAACAATTACTACACCATTACAACATTAAACTAGCATAAACTACAACAAAATACAAAAAGAAAAGAGAGGGGGGAAGTGAATAGCATACCTTAATGGAAGAAGAGTTGAGAGAAATGGAGATGAAGGAGTAGTATGAGTGAAGAAGAAGAAGAAAGGATTTGAGGGGTTAGGGTTTAGAGAGATAGAGGGATTGAGAATTAGAGGGGGGGGTCATGTCTTTTTGGGGTTATGGAATTAGGTGTTAGAAAAATAAAAGAAGAAGAAAAATAAAGAAAGACGGGGGAAAAAATTAAAAAAATAAAAATACCTGGTACCCACCGCGTGTCCTACCGCGGCCACGGTGGATTTTAAAAAATCGGAGGCAGAACGTTCACGTCTCAGTGCGGTCGTACCGCGGTCCTACCGTGATCACGGTGAGTCTGGCAAGTTCGAAGCAGAATACCTGGCCTTCACCGCGGTCTTGCCACGGTCGTTCTTTATATATATACATATATATATATATATATATATATATATATATATATATATATATATATAGAAAGTTACACAATAATGCTAGCAACACATTTGTGGGTTGCCTCCCACGTAGCGCCTGATTTAACGTCGTGGCACGACGTAGACAAGTGCATTTAAGGCTCGCTCGACCTCTGAGGTTCCGTCAGGTGAATCTCTGACACTTTCTTTGGTTCTTTCATTCCTATGTATAGCTTCAATCGTTGCCCATTGACTTTAAATATGTGAGAGTCTTTCTCTGAGGCAATCTCTACAGCTCCCGAAGGGAAGACTTCAACCACTCAAAATGGACCAGACCATCGTGACTTAAGCTTACCAGGGAACAACTATAATCTGAAGTTATAGAGCAATATCATGTCCCCTAGTTTGAAATATCGCTCAACAATGTTCTGGTCGTGCAACCTCTTCATTCTTTCCTTGTACAACTTTGTGCTCTCTAAAGCAAGATATCTGAACTCATCAAGCTCATGCAAATCAGTGATTCTCGTTGTGCCCGCAGCCTCATTGTCTAGGTTCAGCTGTTTCAGTGCCCACCAAACTTTATGTTCAAGTTCCACTAGCAAGTGGCAAGCCTTTCCAAATACCAACTTATATGGTGACATACCAATTGGTGTTTTAAAAGCAGTTCTATAAGCCTAGAGTGCATCATCTAGCTTTTTGCCCAATCAGTTCTTGTGGCGTTCACAGTCTTGGTTAGCACACTCTTTATCTCTGTGTTGGACACTTCAACCTGCCCACTAGTTTGGGGATGATATAGGGTAGCCACCTTGTGGAATACATCATACTTTGCTAGCAACTTCTCGAAGGCACTATTACAGAAGTGGGTGCCTCCGTCACTGATAATCGCTCTTGGTGTCCCAAAACAGGTGAATATGTTCTTCTTTAAAAATCCTACCACCACTCTTGCATCATTAGTGGGCAACACTGGAGCTTCTACACATTTGGACACGTAATCCCCAGCAACAAGTATGTACTTATTTCCAAAAGAGGTGATGAAGGGTCCCATGAAGTCAATCCTCCAGACATCAAACACTTTCACCTCTTGAATCGGGTTCATGGGCATCTCATGGCGACGGGAAATGTTCCCGGTCCGCTGACATTCATTGCAGCCCTTCACCCATTGGTGCACATCTTTAAACACTATTGGCCAAAAGAAGCCGGCCTCTAGCACTTTCGCAGCTGTCTTGACTCTTCCAAAATGTCCTTCATACGCCGATGCATGACATGCCTGCAAAACAGAAGATTGTTCTATCTTGGGGATGCAACTCCGGATCATATTGTCAACACATATTAAAAACAGGTAAGGTTCATCCCAATAATATATGCGGCAGTCACGATAAAACCTTTTCTTTTGTACAAAGGAAAGTTCATAGGGAACTATACCGCTGGCCAGGTAATTTGCAAAGTCTGCATACCATGGCACTTCCTCAAGACGAGTAGCGAGCATCTGCTCATCTGGAAAGGTTTCCAGAATATCCTCAACCTCAATTGAGTTTTCATCTCCCTCAAGTCGTGATAGATGATCAGCAACTTGGTTTTCTGTGCCCTTACGGTCACAAATTTTGAGGTCGAATTCTTGCAGTAGCAACACCCAACGAATCAGGTGTGACTTAGACTCCTTCTTCTTAATCAAGTACCTGAGAGTTGGATGATCAGTGTATACAATTACCTTAGAGCCAATCAGGTATGATCTGAACTTGTCGAAAACAAACACCACAGCCAACATCTCCTTCTCAGTCACAGTGTAGTTCAGCTGGGCTCCACTCAGCGTTCTACTACCATAGTAGATTGGATGCATTAGCTTGTCCTTCCGTTGTCCCAACACTGCCCCCACTGCGTAGTCACTAGTGTCACACATGAGTTTAAAAGGTTGCTCCTAGTCGGGGGCAACAATGATGGGTGTTGTGACTAGACTCTTCTTCAGCTCCTCAAATGCTACCCTGCAATCATCAGAAAACAAGAAGGGGTGATCTTTTTCTAATAACTTACAGAGAGGGTTGACAATTTTTCAGAAGTCTCTTATGAATCTCCGGTAGAAACCGGCATGCCCGAGGAAGCTCCTGATTGCCTTGACTGAAGTTGGAGGGGGCAGCTTTGCTATCAAATCCACTTTAGCACGATCTACCTCAATTCCTTTGATTGACACCCAGTGCCCCAAGACTATGCCCTCTTGTACCATGAAATGGCACTTCTCCCAATTAAGAACCAGGTTAGTCTCGATACACCGTTTCAGCACACGAGTCAGATTTATAAGGCACTCATCAAATGAGTTTCCCACCACTGAGAAATCATCCATGAATGCCTCCATTATTTCCTCTACCATGTCAATGAATATGGCCATCATGCACCTTTGGAATGTGGCGGGTGCATTGCATAGGCCAAAGGGCATCCTCCGAAAGGCATAAATGCCATACGGGCAAGTGAATGAGGTCTTCTCTCTGTCCTCTGGTGCAATGGAGATCTGATTGTACCCTAAGTACCCATCCAAAAAATAGAAATGTGACCTCCCTGCCAATCTATCCAGTATCTGATCAATGAAGGGAAGTGGGAAGTGGTATTTCCGGGTGGCTAGATTTAACTTTTTGTAATCCATGCAAATTCTCCAGCCCGTGATGGTTCTCGTAGAGATCAGTTCATTGTTATAATTTTTAACTACCATCATGCCACCCTTTTTAGGTACACATTGAATTGGGCTAACCCAGCTGCTATTAGAGATTGGGAAAATGATTCCCGCATATAACCACTTTATCACTTCTTTCTTCACCACTTCCTTTATGTTGGGGTTCAACCTTCTTTGGTGTTCCCTGGAAGGTTTGTGTCCCTCTTCCAGCAAAATTTTATGCATACAATAGGCGGGGCTGATCCCCTTTATGTCTGCCATGGTCCACCCAATGGCAGTCTTACACTCTTTGAGTACCTGCAAAAGTTGTTGTGCCTATGCATCTAACAAACTAGATGAGATATTAACATGTAATGTGGAGTCAGGTCCAAGGAACTCATACCTGAGATGGGCAGGCAGTGGCTTTACCTCCAGTTTTGGTGTTTCTTCGATGGATGGCTTGGCCGAAGGAGTTTCTTTATTTTCCAAGTAAAAGGGCTCAAATTCAAGAGTTATATCCCAGAACCCTCTGCCCTCTAGTGCCAACACCCATTCTTCTAGTTCTTCTCCATTCACCTCATCTAAATTCATCAGACATGCAGCAAGAGGATACTCAATAGTCAACATTTCATCATCAGTTTCTACGATTACATCCATGACATCAATAAGAGAGCAATTGGTGAATTCACTTGGTCGCCTCATAGATTTCTGCACATTGAATGTTATCTCTTCGTCGTTCAATCTCATCTTGAGCTCCCCAGTCTCACAATCAATGAGAGCTCTCCCAGTGGCTAAGAATGGCCTTCCCAAAATTATGGGAATTTCTTCATCCACCTTGCAGTCTAATATCACAAAATCTGCAGGGAACACAAATTTCCGTACCTGAATCAACACATCATCCAGGATAGCAGAGGGTCTTTTTACAGTCCTGTCCGCCAGTCGCAATAACATAGAGATGGGTCAAGCTCTTCCAATCCCCAGCCTCTTATAAATCACTAGGGGCATAATATTAATGCTAGCCCCTAGATCACAAAGTGCCTTAGAAAAAGCAAAATTACCAATAGTGCATTGAATTATAAAGCTCCCTGCGTCAGACAGCTTTTTCGCAATTGGTGTAGTCACCACTGCACTACAGGTCTAAGTAAGAGTAACTGTGGCCAAGTCTTGGAAATCAAATTTTCGGGACATCAAGTCCTTCATCATTTTTGCATACCCATGCATCTCTTTCAAAGCATCAATCAATGGAATATTTACCTAGATTTGTTTCAGTATCTCCAAGAATTTCTTGTATTGCTCCTCTTTTTGGTACTTAGCCAGTCTCTGAGGGAATGGTGCAGGAGGTTTCTTCTTTCCAATGATTTGGGATTGATCTTTATAAGTTGCCACCTCAACTACTGGTTCCTGGGCTGTCTCAGCTTCTTTCTCAGTCTCAATCTGAATGTTATTTTCTTCCTAGGCAGGCTGGACTATCATCTCTGTCAATTTTGTTGACTCATCCAGCTCAATGGGCACTGGTATGAGTGTCTCAGCCTGTCTGGTTTCTCAAGCCCTCTCTTGCTCTACATCCAAATCTCTACCATTACGTAGACTCACTGCCATCAGCTGCTTTGGGCCTTGATCTTTTGGATTTATCTGGGTGTCTGCAGGTAATGTCCCATGAGGACGATTGTTCAGAGACATCAAAATTTGTCCCATCTGCACTTTAATATTCTTGATAGCTGAATCATGTGAATCTACTCTCTTACTAATTTTTGCATTAGACCCAATAACCTGCTGCATCATTGCCTCAAATCTAGTAAACCCATCTTCCTGCCTTCCACCATACTACTGCTGAGGATGGTGATACCCCTGCTACTGATTCTGATTATTATATCCCTGTGGCCTTGGGTAAGGTGCCATATTGTTGGGAGGTCTCATACCTTACATGTTCGCATTGTTGAACTGTGGCTGGACTGGCCTGTACGGCTGATTCTGCTGGCCCCAATTCTTACCACCCTATCTCTGGCCTCCATAATTAGACACATAGTTCATGTCTTCAGGGTAGTGATGATGATCATGTTTTGCATTCCACTGGTTACCAATTGGCTAACTAATGCAAGATGTGCACAAGTCCCCATTGGTAGTATCTACGATGTGTACCTGCTACTTCTGCCCTGACTCGTCCACCTTTTTGGTGAGTATACTCATCTGTGTCAATAAGGTGGCCATATTTTCAGCCATAGAGTTGGATGGATCTAAGGCCACTGAGTGAACCACTGGAGTGATAGGTGCATTCCTGGTTGTCCATCCCGAATTCTGTGCCATCTTGTCAAGCAGACTCTGGCCTTCTCTCCATGTTTTGCTCAAAAATGCTCCACCAGCTGAATCATCAACTATGTTCTTCACACTATCTGACAATCCCATGTAAAATTGTTGCCCCAACATCATATCTGGAATACCATGGTGCAGACATATAACCAGCATCCCTTTGAAGCGTTCCTATGTTTCATGCAGTGTCTCCATTGGTCTCTGTTTAAAACTTAAAATTTCATCAATTTGTTGAGCAGTTTTGTTGGGTGGGTGGAACTTGTTATGGAATTGCTTGACTAACTCCTCCCAAGTTGTTATGGAATTTATAGGGAGTGAGTTTAGCTAGGTCTGGGCAGCTCCTGTCACTGAGAATGGAAACAATAATAGCTTGATTGCTTCCGGAGTTACGTTGGGTTGCCTTTGGGTTTTGCAGATTGACAGAAAATTCTTCAAGTGTTGTTGAGGATCTTTGACTTGTGACCCCGAAAATAGTCCCTTGTTTTGCAACAAGTGCAACATGTTATTCGTGATTTGGAATGATTCAGCATGTATCTGCGGGACTACAATCGCTGTGGCACGATTTTCAGCTATGAGCTGTGCCCAGTCATAGAGAGCAGCCTCTGGCACAAGAGGTGCTACATGTGCTATTGGCGTTGTTGGGTCTACCACGTTGTCCCCCATATCTGGTTCAATTTGTTTAGTTGTTTGTTGATGTTTGCTTTTCCGGTTGGCCCAATTCAAGGCCTTGAAAACTTTCTCGGGATATGATAATGCTTCAAATACTTCACCAGTTCTCAATGAGTTTCTAGGCATGCACCTGTACAACCAAGTCAACAAACGTTAAAATTTCAATGTAAAGATTGGGTATAGAGAAAGCTGACTACACTAAGAATTTTTGTACTTCTTTCAATTGTAATTGATAACATCGTTAATGTCCCTGGCAACAACGCCAAAATTTGATCACGCTCAACTATGCCTTATAAAAGGACACGCAGACGTTACAAATATAATCTGAGTATTTAGCCCAGAGTAGAACCCACACAGAATTAACCTATTAATTATTTTCGTTAGACTTACTAAATTCTCCGGAATCAACTTCCCAAATGTTGTCAATAACAATTGATGGTATTTCTACTAACTAAGAATGAAAGTAAATAAGCAACTGAAAACTAACTATGATTAAGTTGTAAACAATTAATAGAAGGTTCTAAGGCTATGATTCCCCTATTGATGGAATCTCTTCCGGTTATGTTTCATATAGATTCACCAAATCATTTCGATCACTCATGAGCACTCCTATTACCGTAAATCTTTCCCGAGTAATCACAGTAATTTACTAGACGCACTCTCCCGAGTTACGCTAGCTGGCTTTGTTTATTACAACTCACTTTAGATTGCACCCAATATTTCGTTATCCCTAATCCCGCCTTTAAACTCGCAGTTATTGATCCCTCATATACTTTGGGAGTGGTATTGTTCAACAATTACCTAAATATGCACTCTCTCCTGAGTTGTGTACTCTAAATAGGCACAACTAATTGAGGATCCTGTCAATTAACTACAACAAATACGTAGTTGAACAAATAGAGATTAAACAGGCAAACTATATTAACATCACAAGAAGTTCATCCTTCAATAGGTTCCATCAAAACCCTAGACTAAACAATTAGCTACTCATGACAAAACAAGATGAAACTACTAAATTATTCATAATGTGTAATTGCAAGAAAATAAAAGAGATAGAAAAACTCTAATGTTTGGTTGATCTTCTCACACTTTTTCTTGCCTCCAAAGTAGTCTAAAACAAGCTTAACACAATCTTGGGCGAGTTTCTACATCTTATAAGAGTTTGGAACAAGTTTTCCCCAATTTACACTTTGGTCCCCAATTTTCCTGACACGAGAACAGTGCACCGCGGTCACGGCAAGACCACGACTCGACCGTGGTGGAAGCTGAACATTCTACCTCGAGCCTTAATCTACCGTGGTTCCACCATGGGTGCGGTGGAATTTACTCCATCCACTTTTTTGCTTCTTTGTGCTCGGGTACTTCTTGAGTGGGCATTATCTTTACATTATTTCCTCCAAAACACTCCATGGTGCTTCCTCACTTAGAATATTCCCTGCGAAACAAAAGAATACCATTTATAGCATTTTGTTATCAATTTGCCTACAAAACAACAATAAAGCATGGTAATATTAAGGTGTAAATATCATCTATATAACCTAATATCAACAAATTTGGGGACGAGAAAGGGTCTGAAAATTTCTCGGGCATAGAATTCGTCAACCAGTTGGGTTATGACGCTTGGAGGGAGTTGAGAATCTTCGCATTCATGATATCATTTCTAGGGATCATGGTCTTTCCAGAGCGTGGTAGGCCCATTAGAATTCGATTGGTTTCGGTGGTCTCATATTTGCAAAGTAGCGAGGATCATACCATTCTTCCCATGATTTTGGGAGATATTTTTCAAGCTTTGACCCACTGCCAAGAAGGTGAAGATTACTTCGAGGGATGCAACATTCTATTGCAGATGTGGTTCATAGAGCACCTTTATCATCATCCAACAGTAATAATTTTCAATGAAAACTGGCTGAATTACATTGGATGTCACACAGACAGGGCCGCAAATTGTAATCTTCTAGAGGGGGTGAGGGCCTGGCGGAAATTACTTGGTTCATTGAATGCTGATAGAATCACTTGTAAATATTATTGGTTCCCTTCTGCTAGGGTCATGCATATGTCAGCGTATCGCCCGTTCTTCATACTCATGGGTTTCAGAGGTCTCCAACCCTACGCGCCTCTACGCTTCATGCGCCAGTTAGGGAGAGAGCAAAAGAGGCCCCTGATTGAGGACATGTGCCCGTTCGTGTGGGAATTCAAGGGAGAGGAACCTCCAAGGGAATCATATGCACAAAAGGTTTGGTTTGGTGGTCGATTTTCTGATTTAGACGAGATGGTAGCTGATCGTGAACGTGGAGAGGTAAGCCTCGCATACCTTGAGTGGTTTCACAACCAGGCTATCCCCGAACAAAGGACAAAAAGATCCATACGACACGCAGTTGATTGGGAGAAGGAGATCGAGGTCAGAGTTAGAGAAACCAGAAGGGAAGTGGCACAAGAGTTCCAATCTCGTATTGACACTTTACAAGAAAATAATGGCATTCTGGAGACAACCAGGGACATACAACAGGTTGATTTTGAGAAGGAAAAGGCTCAATGGGAACGAGAGACGCAAGCACTCAAAGCCCAAATTCAAAAGAAGAACATAGTCATAACCGCTCAGCAATAAGAAGAGAAAGAAGCCCAGTTCATGGTAGTTCATGATCAAGAGCGTAGAAGTTTTGCTCCATTAATACAAGGTCTGAAGGATCAGATAGGGGAGTTGAGTCAAGCAAAAAGAGAGCCAGATCGCGGAGTTTGAAATAGAAAGGCAACACTACCAAAAGGTGATCAATCAGTTAGAAGCGGAGTTTCTAGAAGTTCAGCGCCAGAAAGATATGGCCTTGGACTGCGAGCGTGATGCGCTGGATCTAGTTGTGACCCATGGTCAGCAAAATCAAGAGTTGCATATGGCTTAGGAATACATTAAGGGAAAGATCCTCGAGGTAGCCATATATACCTCAAGAGCATGTAGGAGTTGTCAGGGAATGACGCCTAAGCGGTTTGCAGAAGTATCATTGAACGTTGCTCGTCATATATCTGCAAACACGGAGAGGATATACCACAATGTTGGGGGTCAGCCGCAGGAACAAGCGCCTTGATTACAGTGATGCTGGTGGATTCTACTGCAAAGATCAAAGTCCTCTTTTAGTTATCAGCCCTTGGTCATTCTTCTTTTGTTGTTCTTGATCCTGTAAGAGTCTTTTGGTGTTTTGAGTCTTGTTGTTTTACCTTTTATCCTAAAAAGTCTGTTTGAGTCAAGTCTGGTCTTGTTTATATTTATGTAATTTCTTCTTCTTGAGTCTTGTATCGAATATATATATATATATATATATATATATATATATATATATATATATATATATATATATATTATATATTGAAAAATCAATGAAAAAGATTTTGTTTAGAAAAATTCGAAAATGAACCCAAAAGATGTTTGTTTTGTAAAATTAAAAAAAAAAAGAGGTCATGTTTCTGAACTACGTAATGATCTGATTCATGCGGCGACATGATACGTAGGCAATCCACAAAAGGTTCGATCAAATTTTTTTAATGACTCAAAAGTAAAGGATAAAAATAAGGCGAGTGAAAGGGAAAAACGAAAAAAAAAAAGATAACAGTGTCAATAGGCAACGAGCTAATAAGTCGGAATGAAACATGAAGCCTTCCAAAAGAATATTAGAGATGGTGATATTTTAGGAGCATATCATATCTACGTGTGATTCCTATCTATGAAATGCTTAACCCCTAACACATTTGTTGCATCTTACCTAGTAAGCTTAAGGTGGTTGGTTTGTGGTGAAAACTGGCAGCACATCATTACTTCACAAGATTTAAGGGAGCGGTTGTAATGGCTAATAGTGATGAAATCGAGTTGGTCAGTGACAATCCGCAGGGTCAGTCAGTTGAGCAAGAGTCGGAAGAAATAAGAAAATTGAGACAACAACTGTCAGATGTATATCAAGCTTGGGTTTCCGGTCGACCTCCACCCCAGGGTCCTTCAGAGGGAACTTCCACCATACCCCAGGATACTTAAACACCGCTCTATACAACGAGCAATCCCATTCTATCACCAGTGTATGTGCCAAACTACAGCCTCCATGCTGCCCCGATACCTCTAATATGCGACCTCCAGTCGCACCATTTAGGAACACCCCTCTCGTTGTGTCTGGCGCACCGGTATATACAATACCACTGCCACCACCTATGATGAGGCCAAACAAAGAGCCGCCATCTCATGCTTATGATGGCCAATACTATTCTCCAAATATGGCTTTTGGGGTCTCAGCTCCATACAATCAGACTCCTCGATACGAATCACCAGTGGAAAATGAAAAGCCTGCCATAACTGTTGAGCTAGATGAGATGGCCAGGAAAATGAAAAGTCTTGAACAGAATATAAATAATATACAGGATTAGGTGGTCACAAAAGTGCTTCGTTCAGTGATCTATGCATGTTCCCTCACATCCATTTGCCACGAGGGTTCAAGACCCCAAAATTTGAGAAATATCATGGACACGGTGACCATATCGCTCACTTGAAAAAGGTATTGCAACCAGCTGAGAGGTGCATGAGGAAAGGAAGAGCTACTGATGGCTTACTTTGGGGAAAGCCTTGTGGGGGTAGCTTACGAATGGTTCATTGACCAAGACATCTCTCATTGGCATGTTTGGGATGACATGGCCTAGGCTTTCATCAAACAGTTTCAGTACAACATTAATATTAAACCAGATCGTAATTCTTTGTCCAATATGAAGAAAAAGCCAACCGAAAGTTTTAGGGAGTATACCATCAAGTAGAGGGAGCAAGCGGATAGAGTTAAGCCATCCATGGATAACCACGAGTTGATCACTGTTTTTCTGGAGGCTCAAGAGCCTGATTACTTTCAGAACATGATGTCCGCGATGGGTAGACCTGTGGTAGAAGCAATCAGAATAGGGGAGATGGTCGAAAATGGCCTCAAGACTGGCAGAATTATAAGTCAAGATGCTCTCAAATCCACCACCCAAGCTATCCAAAATGGGTCGGGAGGTTTGGCAAATAGAAAGAAGAGAGATGAAAGGTCCATGATGGCTTCGGGATCTAGGGATTTTCAAAGAGGGGTATCACACCCTTATGTGCAAGTTCAGCAGGGGCAATCCAGCTACCCTCAACATTATTATCCCCTGCCAATTCCTCAATACTCTGTGGGCCCACCACAATATACAGTGTTCAATGCTCAATCATATGCTCGGCCTCCCAATCAGTAGGTACAGGCACTAGCTCCAAGGCCCCCCGACCTCAGTAGCAAAAATTTTCGGGCACCCTACAATGCTCGTCCCAGGCAGGATTATGGTCGGCCGTAGAGGTCGGTAGAAAAATTCACTCCATTGGCTGAATCATATTCTAGTATATTCCAAAAGCTGAAGCAAATGGGCGTAATTGGACCCATCGTTCCCCACCATATCCTGATTCACATGGATTTCAAGCAAATGCTAGATGTGAATATCATTCCGGTGCCCTAGGGCATAACACTGATGACTGTTGGACTCTAAAAGGAGCCATAGAGAGACTCATTTCTGAAAAACTGATTGTAGTGACGAATGGCGAGGACTCTCCTAACGTGACAAACAATCTGTTGCCAGTACACAATGATGTTCATTTTGTGGGAATGATTGGCCGAGAATACAAGCCAGTCGGTCGAGCAGAAATGATAACGGGTGCAATTCAAGAAGGAGCAGGTCTGGAATTAAGTCCCGGCTGAGATGTGCCATTGATTGTGAAAGGCGCCCAGAGCTCAAATAAGGCAACTTTATTTGTACCAAAGATCTCGATGTTGGAAGTTCACTCCAGTGTTCCAAGCCTAAGGTTATATGTCCTTGGAGGCTACCCTATCACAAGGCAGAATCAGGGTGGTACGAATGGCATAACAGAGCCGATCATAATCAAACCTGTTGTGCAACCCCCTATGACAAACACGAAAACCATTCCTTGGAACTACAACAAAACTATAGTCACTGAAGAAACCGGTCACTGAAGCAGAGGCAGAAGAGTTTTTGAAGAAGATGAAAGTTCAGGATTACGCAATAATTGACCAACTAAGAAAGACTCCTGCCCAAATCTCTCTACTATCTCTGCTCATACATTCCAAAGAGCATGCCCGTGTACTAATCAAGGTCTTGAACGAGGCACATATCTCAGAGGAGACCACAATGAATCAGTTAGAAAAGATGGCCAACAGATTTTTTGAGGTGAATAGAATCTCCTTTACCGATGATGAACTTCCCGAGGAAGGAGCCGAGCACAATAGGGCTCTGAACTTGATGGTAAAATGTGAGGGGCATTATGTAAAGTGAGTCATGGTTAATGGAGGCTTAAGTGTATATGTATGCCCTTTATCTACCTTGCAAAGCATGAAGATCAATACAGATAGAATCTGACCCAGCAACGTTCGCATCCGAGCTTTTGATGGCTCAGCAAGAGATACCATTGAGGAAATCAACCTCACCATGACGATTGGGCCGGTGGACTTTGAGATTGTTTTCCAAGTAGTGGGCATGGTCACTTCTTATAACTTTCTTCTTGGAAGGCCATGGATCCATACGGCCCGATCTGTGCCATCCACCTTGCACCAGATGCTCAAATTCGAACATAACAAGCATAAAATTATTGTTCACGGAGAAGACGAGTTTTCCATTTATAAAGACCCGTTAATCCCCTGTATTGAGGCCAAGGAAGGGTCTGAGTCCATTGTGTATCAAGCTTTTGAAGTGGTTGTTGTGGACATGTCAAGGAAGGAAAGCCCATTCTACATCCTCGTCTTTCCGCCACATCTATAATGGTGGCTGCAGTTATGATGAGACAAGGTTATAAGCCAGGAAAAGGCTTGGGGCATCATTGCAAGGAAATTTGGAGCCTATTTCTCTGTTGGGTAACCAGGGTACTTTTGGCTTAGGCTTTAGGCCAACACAAGCAAACGAAAACAAATCCAAACACCGCAAAAAACATGGATGGGTCTTGCAACAACCCATTCCTCATATTTTCTACACTTTTGTCAAGCCACGACTCCGAGAGGGTCAAAATTCCTCGACACATGCAAACATTGATGAAATTTTCCATGGCCTTAGCGATATGTTTTCTGAAGTGAATATGATCTAGGCTGCTGAAGGAACTAGTCATGCTGGTATGCAACTAATTGACCCAGAAACCATGCTCACCAACTGGGAAGCAAGTCCTCTCCCCACATGGAAGGAGTCTTGGTAGTTTGCTTTTGCAGCCTCTTTTTTTGTATTTTGGGTTAGTTTCAGGGTTTTAACCCAAATATCTCAGAATGATTGTTTTGTTTTGATGTTAACCCTTCTATCCTTTCAAATTCAATGAAATGCAATTCAGTTTCCTATTAAATTTTCTATCTTTTCCTTTTCCTAATTCCTGTTATTTTATTTCCATTTCAATTTTGTTAATGACGGCTTTAATAACATGACATGCATGCGGAATTCATGCCCATATCTTAAAAAACTGTCTAATATAGAAATAACGCATCAAGAGGTTGAATATGAGGAAGATGAGGTTGTTGTGGAATATGAGGAAGATGACGTTGAATATGAGGAAGATGAGGAAGTTCCGATCATTCATGGATTGCTATGCTAGTTACCACCAAATTCTAATGGATGAGGATGATGCAGAAAAGACCGCTTTCACCACGCCATGGGGTACTTGTTGTTACAGGGTCATGCCATTCGATTTAAAAAATGCAGGAGCAACTTACATGAGGGCCATGACCACCATTTTTCATGACATGATGCACAAAGAGATTGAAGTATATGTCGACGATGTCATCATAAAATCAAAGACACAAGCCGATCACATGTGTGATTTGAAAAAGTTCTTTCAATGGCTTCGTAGGTATGACCTTAAGCTTAATCCAACCAAGTGTGCATTTGGGGTTCCATCTGGGAAACTCCTCGATTTTATAGTCAACCGGAGAGGCATCGAATTGGATCCATCTAAGATAAAGTATATTCGAGATCTTCCACCCCCGAAGAACAAAAAGGAAGTCATGAGTTTTATCGGGAGGTTGAACTACATCAGTAGGTTCATTGCTCAACTCACAACCACGTGCGAGCCCATATTTAAGTTGCTGAAAAAGGATGTCGCTATCAGGTGGATAGACGATTGCCAAAAAGCTTTTGACAGGATTAAAGATTATCTATCAAAACCCTATGTACTGGTCCCACCTGAACCTGGTAGGCCTTTGTTTTTATATCTATCGGTGATGGATAATTCCTTTGGATGCGTTCTGGGGAAACATGATGCAACAGGCAGAAAGGAAGAGGCAATCTATTATTTCAGCAAGAAGTTAACCAATTATGAGGTTAAGTACACCCTTTTAAAAAGGACATGTTGTGCCTTGACTTGGGTCACTCAGAAGCTGAGACATTATCTTTTGGCCTACACTACTTACCTCATATCCAGAATGGATCCTTTGAAGTACATCTTCCAGAAGCCAATGCCCATTGGCAGGCTCGCAAAATGGCAAATCTTGCTCACAGAGTTTGACATCATCTATGTCACTTGCACCGCAATGAAGGCACAGGCTTTGGCAGATCATTTGGCAAAGAATCTAGTTGATGATGAGCACATGCCACTTAGCACATACTTCCGAGATGAAGAGGTCAACTCAATAGAGGAAATGGTTCTAGACGATCACCCTATATGGAAATGTATTTTGATAGGGCTGCCAATATCAAAGGAGTTGGGATCGGGGCAATCCTCATCTCACCTATTAGACATCATTACCCTGCAACGGCCCGACTTTGGTTCTTCTGTACCAATAATACGCCAGAATACGAAGCTTGTATCATAGATTTGGAAATGGCCATCGATCTGGATGTGCATGAACTGTTGGTTATGGGAGATTCTGACTTGCTTATCCGGCAAGCCCAAGGAGAATGGGAGACTCGAGGCATCAAGCTTATTCCGTACAGACAATGTGTGCAAGACTTGAGCAAAAGATTCAAATCCATCGAGTTCAGGTACATTCCCAGGTTTCACAATGAGCTAGTCGATGCCTTGGCTACTTTAGCCTTGATGCTCCCTTATCCAGGCAACACTCATATTGATCCACTAGAAATCCAAGTTCGGAAACGGTTAATGCAATACAATTGAGACAGAACCAGATGGTAAACCATGGTATCATGACATAAAACGATTCCTGAAAATAAGAGAATATCCAAAGCATGCCAAAGGAGATCAAAAAAGAACTATAAGGCGTCTCGCCAATGGTTTCTTCATGAATGGGGAAACTCTGTACAAGAGGACCCCAGATTTAAACTTGTTTAGATGCATAGATACTATAGAAGCAGAGCGGATCATGAGTGAAGTGCATTCAGGGGTACGCGGACCTTACATGAATGGATATGTTCTGGCGAAGAAAATTCTGCGAGCAAGGTATTACTGGCTTACCATGGAGCGAGATTGCTTTAGATTTGTTTGCAAGTGTCACCAGTGCCAGATTCATGGTGACCTGATTCACTCGCCTCCTTCGGAGTTACATCCCATGTCCTTTCCTTGGCCTTTAGTTTCTTGGGGAATGGATGCTATTGGGCCGATCGAGCCAAAGGCTTCAAATGGGTATAGATTCATTTTGGTTGCAATTGATTACTTCACCAAGTGGGTGGAAGCCATCACTTTCAAAGCAGTCACCAAGAAAGCAGTGGTAGACTTTGTTCATTCCAACATCATTTGTCGCTTTGGTATCCCAAAGACCATTATCACCAACAATGCAGCCAATCTAAATAGTCATTTGATGAAGGAGGAATGCGAACAATTTAAAATCATGCATCTCTATTCTACCCCTTACCGGCCAAAAGCCAATGGAGCCATTGAAGCGGCAAACAAGAACATCAAGATGATTCTTAGGAAGATGATCCAAGGTTCCAGGCAATGGCATGAAAAGTTGCCTTTTGCTCTTTTGGGATACCGTGCGACTGTTCGCACATCTGTTGGTGCAACTCTGTATCTACTTGTATATGGAACTGAAGCTGTAATACCCGCTGAAGTCGAAATTCCCTCTCTCCGAATTATTGTTGAATCAGAGATTGAAGACACTGAGTGGGTCAAGTCCCGGTTAGAATAACTGATGTTGATCGATGAAAAACGGCTAGCAGCAGTGTATTTTGGCCAGTTATACCAGCAAAGAATGGCACGCGCTTACAATAAGAAAGTGCGCCCAAGGCAGTTTGAGGTAGGCCAGTTGATTTTGAAATGCATCCTTCCGCACCAGGTATAAGATAAAGGAAAGTTCGCCCCGAACTGGCAAGGACCCTACATCATCAAGAAAGTGTTACCAAAAGGGGCCTTGCACTTGGTATATGAAGAGGGACGGGTACCAGACATGACTATTAACGCAGATGCATTCAAAAGATATTATGTCTGATATATACCCATTGTAGAATTTTTCACGCATTGATTTTCTCAAATTGAAGTGACGAAGGCTATCATTTGCTCGCTATTCCAAATAGGTGTCACACTTTGTTAATCCTTTTGAGCCGTATTTGTCTTCCTTGTTTCTTACTTTTTGGAATTTGTGTACTTGTAAAAAAACAAAAAACAACAACAACAAATCTCTGAGTCATTGAACTACGTCCGACCTGATTCCGAAAGGATATGTAGGCAGCCTTACCCTGGGTTCAGTCCCATCAGAACAAAAAATCCATATTCCCAATACTCCAAAACTGGGGCAAGTTTGTTTTATTTCACGGATTTTTCTGTAAAGACGATTCCAAAAGTTGTAATTCAGTTCAAGGTTCATTTTTCCTTTTACCTTTCAAGAACTTCTGATCGTTGTTTTTTAAGAATGATTGAAGTCCCCATGCCAAAGGCGTTGGGTAACCTCCCTCATACAGTATCTTAGTAAAAAAAAGAGAAATGAGAGAGTCTTATCAGTGAAAAACCACACGGGCACTATAAGGCGACAATGAGCAGAGAAATGAGAGAGTCTTATTGGTGAAAACCCAGATGGGCACCATAAGGCGACGATTAATAGAGAAATGAGAGAGGTTAGTTAGCGAAAACCTGCAAAAGGCGCTACTAGCCGATTGAGGGTCTTTGATTCTCCAGCATGAGCACAACCAAGACAAATTCAAGATGAACATTTGCGGCGGATTTTGAGAATTAGACAGCTCAGATGGATCAGGCGTCCAGTCCAAAATGCATGTCATGATTCATTAAAGTCGGCACACACCTCCAGATAAGTCTCCCTATTACTTTCCCCGAAAGGGACACCTTTTATTAAAGCACAGTTCCTTTTCGCTTCCAATTATTATTCTGTTTTTACCCATAATTTTTCTTTGAGTCTCTTTCAGTCTAATCCTACATGAAAATCGAAGCAAAGAAAGGGTTGCAAAACTGTCTGCAGTTTCCCCATACTGTCGAGCACAATTTGGGGCATATATGGCATTGACGAAGGCACGAATCCATCTGTGATCTCATTTGATAAGGCGAACAAAGTGTCTCAAAGCAACTGAAAAGGTCGCCTAAGCAAGACCTGCTTCATGAGAAAAGTTGATAAGCACTACGGACACAAACTGATACTGGATGCAAGACAACTAAGCTTGATTTTAAAGAAAAATAGCCTTGCCTTAGAGACAAGGGTAGCGGTACCATGGACATCTAGGTATGAAATAGTTGGGGGAAACATTGTAAAGCCAAGACCTCTAGAAAATGATACAGAGCGGTAGAGCATCTCGGTACCACACTGACAGAATCGATTCTTCGACAACTGTGGCTGTGAATCAAGCTACTCAGGGAATCAAGGCCACAAACCAACCACTATTTTGAAAACTCATAAATTTGTTTTTGTTTGAAGCAGGAACAAAGCAGTACAGAATGTCAATCCTAAATGAACGAATGTCACCAAACGTAAGCTCCTTAAAATCTTCATTTTTCTTTTATTTTTAGCATGCATCATTATTGTTCACACCTCCTATTCTCATAGCTTAACTCAGGTAGAATTTTTCACATAGGGGGATCCAGCTCGTATTCCGGGTAGAAGTACTCTTCGCTCAGGGTGTTTTACGTAGCTTAACTCAGGTAGAACTGTTTCGCCTAGGGGGATCCAGCTCATATTCCTGGTGTTTTACGTAGATTAACTCAGGTAGAACCATTTCACCTAGGGGGATCCAACTCATATTCCGGGTAGAAGTACTCTTCGCTCAGGGTGTTTTACGTAGCTTAACTCAGGTAGAAACGTTTCACCTAGGGGAATCCAACTCATTATTCCAAGTAGAAGTACTCTTCACTCAGGGTGTTTTACGTAGCTTAACTCAGGTAGAACCATTTCAACTAGGGGGATCCTGCTCATAGTTCTGGGTAGAAGTACTCTTCGCTCATGGTGTTTTACGTAGCTTAACTCAGGTAGAACTATTTCACCTAGGGGGATCCAGCTCATAGTTTTGAGTAGAAGTACTCTTCGCTCAGGTTGTTTTTATGCTGCTTAACCGAGGTAGAACCTTTTCGCCTACAGGGATCTAGCTCCATATTTCCGGGTAGAAGTACTCTTCGCTCAAGTTGTTTTACATAGCTTAACCCAGGTAGAACCTTTTCACCTAGGCGGATCTAGCTCATAGTTCCGGATAGAAGTACTCTTTGCTCAGGTTGTTTTTACGCAGCTTAACCCAGGTAGAACATTTTCACCTAGGGGGATCCAACTCATATTTCCGGGTAGAAGTACTCTTCGCCTAGGCTTAGTTTTACATAGCTTAACCCAGGTAGAACCTTTTCGCCTAGGGGGATCCAGCTCATAGTTCCGGGTAGAAGTATTTTTCGCTCATGTTGTTTTTACACAACTTAACCCAGGTAGAACCTTTTCACCTAGGGAGATCCAGCTCATATTTCCGGGTAGAAGTACTCTTCGCCTAGGCTTAGTTTTACATAGCTTAACCCAGGTAGAACCTTTTTACCTAGGGAATATAGCTCATATTTCCGGGTAGAAGTACTCTTCGCCTAGGCTTAGTTTTACATAGCTTAACCCAGGTAGAACCTTTTCGCCTAGGGGGATCCAGCTCATAGTTCCAGGTAGAAGTACTCTTCGCTAAGGTTATTTTTACGCAGCTTAACCCAGGTAGAACTTTTTCACCTAGGGGGATCCATCTCATTGATCCGAGTAGAAGTACTCTTCACTCAGGTTGTTTTTATGTAGCCTAACCCAAGTAGAACCTTTTCGCCTAGGGGGATCCAGCTTATAGTTTCGGGTAGAAATACTCTTCGCTCAGGTTGTTTTTACGCAGCTTAACCCAGGTAGAACCTTTTCGCCTAGGGGGATTTAGCTCCATATTTCCGGGTAGAAGTACTCTTTGCTCAGGTTGTTATATATAGCTTAACCCAGGTAGAATGTTTTCACCTAGGGGGATCCAGATCATAGTTCCGGGTAGAAGTACTCTTTGCTCAGGTTGTTATATATAGCTTAACCCAGGTAGAATGTTTTCACCTAGGGGGATCCAGATCATAGTTCCGGGTAGAAGTACTCTACGCTCAGGTTGTTTATGCAGCTTAACCTAGGTAGAACCTTTTTGCCTAGTGGGATCCAACTCCATATTTCCGGGTAGAAGTACTCTTCGCTCAGGTTGTTTTACATAGCTGAACTCAGGCAGAACGTTTTCACCTAGGGGGATCCAGCTCATAGTTTCGGGTAGAAGTACTCTTCGCTCAGGTTATTTTTACGCAGCTTAACCCTGGTAGAACCTTTTCGCCTAGGGGATCCAGCTCATAGTTCCGGGTAAAAGTCCTCTTCGCTCAGGTTATTTTTACGTAGCTTAACTCAGGTAGAACCTTATCGCCTAGAGGGATCCAGCTCATAGTTACGAGTAGAAGCACTCTTCAGTTAAGTTGTTTTTACTTAGTTTAACTCGGGTAGAACCTTTTTGCCTAGAGGGATTTCAGCACTTTGTCAATAATACAGGGCAACAAACCTTGGTTACATTTTCTTTAAGTATTACAGGGTACCAACCCCCGATTACATTCCCTATTAATAATACATGGCATCAACCCCTGGTTATATCCTTTTCAATAATACAGGGCACCAACCCTTGGTTACATTTCCTTTTTCGGTATATTGTTGTCTTTGTCTTCCTTTCAATAAGTTATAATGGTTTATAACTTTCTATAATCACTCACAAAAATTTTTTAGTGCAAACCGGGGCAGAAAATTTTGTTCGTTTTGTTCGTCTTTGATTTCTTTGCAGGCCCCACCGTAAAGCACAAGTGACGATTACAGCTTGAAGTTTTAGTTTTCTTACTAGAAGAAAGAAGTCTTTTGTTCACAAGATAGTTGGAGTTAGCTTTGATAAGGTGTCAGCAACCCAGCTTCTCAAGTTTAACTTTGCAAAATTCTGAGCAGCAAATCAAGCAATCGAGAATGAGCCATAATCATTTCTTCAAACAGCATCATGATTCAATCTAAGGTCAACACATGCGAGCAAGTCAAGAATCAAGATTTGACTCCAGAAGACACAGAGATAGGAATTTTGTAATTCTTAGTTTGCAGACATATGTAGTTTCTCTTCTCTTTTCCTTCTGATGTAAGAAGCAGGTAACAGTAATAACAACAACAACAACAACAGCAACAACAGTTTTAAATCCAGTGTCTGGTAGTCCCAGCTACCAAAGATTTCCATAACTACACTGACCTGATTCTTTTATAGCCAATGATATGTAGGCAACCTCGAAAGCAAGGTTCGGTCACCCTTTTCAAAAACTCTTTCATTAGAGTGAAATGTGAGCAAAAATTAGCCATGACATTCACTTTTCTTTGCACGAAAACTCTTCATGTTCTCGAGCAAAGAGGAGCAGCTGTGAATACCTAATTTTTGTGCTATTTTAACACCTCCTAAATTTATTAGTGTTTTTTATTATTTAATAGTTTTTTCAATTTTGTGTGTTTAATTGCGTATTTCTGATCATACAAATACCAAAAATAATTTTTTCTTCATTTGCGCATTTTAGAAATTAACTAAATGTTCAATAAGTGAATTAATCTAGTTAATTGATCATTTGAATAAGTTATTTAATTATTTTATTTGTTTGTATAAAATTTAGTTTAGTAAGTTTGAATAAGGAAGAAATTGGGCTAAATTTAAAAGAAAAAATGTCCAAGAGTGCAAGATAAGGGGCTGCCATTGAAAGGGTCCAAAACTACGTAGTTTTGCTTCAAAACTACTTCGTTTCACTAAATGAAACAAGATCAAATCTTACCCATCCATTCCATCTTGATCCAATGGATCTCATTCACTCTTGGCCTAGGTATTTAAAGCCTCAAAAATCTGAAAATTGTCCCATTTCCATCCATAATTCTTTTCTCCTTCTTCTCTCTTCTCTCTCTCTTCACTCTCTGTTTGTCGCCTCTACGCCGCCGCCGGAAATCTCCCAACAGAGGCGGACCACCTCCAAACACCTCCAAATTCACACCATATAATCTCCAATACTTCCTCTTTTCATATCTCCAAACCAAATCCTTCAAAAAACCCTCAAACTCCTTGAATCTTAGATCTAGAAAACTTTTCAGTCACTTTTTTGCCCAAATTCTAGAAGCTCCAACCACTACCACCCCACAATACCTACATCAACGGATAGAGCTCCTCAAGACCTAACTATTGATGCCAATTTTACACTAAAATCCGGTGATCAAAATCTGACCAAATTTCGGCGGCCTTCCCGAACACCCTCTTTTGGCATACCACCATTTTTTGGCCACTTGAATTGTAAAATGGTAAAAATCCTATTCTTTTTCATGGCTGATTTTTTATTTTATTTTTATTTTTCAGATTTTATTTTGTCTATTATTAATTATTTTAGCATTAGTTTTTGAAGTTTAAAATGTTAAATTTTCTGTTTTTGCACTCGTTGAAGTAGTAAAATAGCTTTGTATTGATTAAAGTGAGATAGTGAGGAAATGCTTGAGAGTATATGGTAAAATCGTAATCCCGCCCCATTATTAATTTTCTGATTTTTTAGGTTAGAATTAGTTTCTGTCTTGTTTCTTTATTTAATCCATTTCGGATTATGTTCGTCTAATTAGTTTGTTAAATCGCTTCAGCGATAGCGTGTGTTCTGTCTGGCTTTAATAGTTAATTTTTGTTTGCTCATGTTGGTTCATAGTACATGTGTTGAAGTTTAATTAAATGTTTTAACACTTGGTTTAATTTGAATCAATAGGGTGTTATTGGTGTTGTTAAAATCTGAAATTTAGATATTCTTCTCACAAAATAGGGTGCTAGTAGCCTACTTTTACTAGTAGGGTGGCTGAAATGACATTTTTTCTCCTTGCTTCTGACATAGTAGTGTTTGGACAGATTTTGAACAGTGTTTAGCACACAATGTCAGTCCTTGTCGGGTAGAATTTTGGTGAACCAAAATCTATCCAAAAAGTTAGCTTTTCTTTGCCTATTTAAGGGGCTGCCCTTTCCTCATTATAGGGGGGACTCCATTACACTTCCATAGAGCTTTTAGAATTACTTTGAACACACAAAAACATAAAAAAAATTCAACGGTTGAACACATGAAAAATAAACTGAAATGGTGAGCTTTAGGAGTGAATTTTAGAGTGCAAACTTTTAGAAAAGTATTAGTCCTCTTTAGAGTTCGTTTCTGGGTTTTTCTCTAAGTTTTTGGGCTGTTTTAACACGGATTTGTTGCTGGTTCTCTGCTGCTTTAGTTGCTGAACTACTGTTTATTCTTTTGCTATCCAGGTAATCCTTTAAGACTTGTAATGTATGTATTTTCAGCAATGGAAACAACTTGAACATGCTGCACTATTTAAATGTGTTTGATGTGATGAATAGTTCGATAACAAAAGAGCTTTGTATGTTATTGTTAGGTATCAAGCATGTGATAATGTGAATATAGTCCTTCATAATACTTGAATATTGAGTTGTAATTTTTTTTGAATGTGATATGTAAGTCGTTTATGGATTTTTAAGCATGTTTTCAAGCTATTGTATCCAAGTAACAATGCTAAGTATGCCATGAATGACTTTAGGTGTATAACACGTAGCATGAGTTCGTTTTAGTTGCTGAAATTTCACTGCCAATAAATGCTTATAGGAATGCTGTGATAATATCTTTGTGAATCTAGCCATTTTGTCGGATTTGCAAGTGGCTATTTTTGTAAAGTGGGCATTTATAAAATCGTGACTATGTAGTTAATGGTCATGAACGCAAATTAAGTAAAGAGCTAAGATTGTACAACTTTGGGCCTTATTGAATAAAAAATAAAAGCTGGCTCATTTACCTTTAAACAACAAAATTACCCATTTTCTTCTATATAGCATTGGGCCAATTGAAATTCATTTCTTGACCCATTTTAATAATAAATTCCAGCAGCCCAAAAGCTCTATACAAGCTGGCCATTTTTTTTTCTTTTAACATGAAGTTGGCTCATTTTTTTTAAATAGATAAAGTTGGTCTAACATTTATTTGCATAATTTTTTCCAACTATAAAGCTCGAAAATAATAATAATAATAATATCAGATTTTTCTACTATTTTAATTAACTCGTTTCCTTTTAATCAATTTAAACGCTAGGCAAATAGTAGGTGTGTTTTAACTTCACGGACTCACTTGTGCAGCGTGACGCTTAACTTTTAATAAGTTAATTCATCAATTTCATGTCATATTCAATAGTTTTAATTAATTTATAAATCTTTTGTCATAATCACGGATTCACTTGCGTAGCGTGGTAGTGACATTTAATAAAGTTTCCGAAAAAAAGAGGGTTAATGTTTCCTCCAAGCACAATTGTAGGAAATTTTTTTCAAAAGTAAATAACGTGCTAACAATCGTCTGTCATGACTGCGGATTCGCTTGCGTAATGCCGTTGTGACTAAATAATAAATTTCGTCGATCACGCATTCGCTTGCGTAGTGTGGTTATGACATCTTATTATTCAAAAATATTCTTTAATTTTTTTAATAATGAAGAGATAAAAGAGGATAGGTAAAACATGAAAATAATATAAATCACAGTTTGTCCAAAATTAATTCCAGCTAAGTTTAAGTCAATAAAGCGATCGTGCTAGAACCACGGGACTCGGGGAATGCCTTATAACTTCTCCCCAGTCAACAGGATTCCTTACCCGAACTTTGTTTTTGCGGACCGATAAAAATAGAGTCAAACCTTCCTTTGACTAGGGATTCTAATAAATGGTGACTTGGAACACCGAAAAAATCAATTCCAAGTGGCGACTCTGTACAATAAAATAATCTCTATTCAAATTTTGTTACTTTAATTAGAAAGACTCTTTAACCCATACACATATTATTCTCATTATCTTTTGGAGGGGTAATAAAAGGGGTGTGACAAGAGATAGTTTAACGAGTAGAATCTGTTGTTAAATTGGGTTTAACACATACATCTGCAGGTTTGCGTGCATGTAAAAAAAAAGGTCAGTCCGCACACATTTCGGCAGGTGTTCTTGGATTGTTTAGAAATTAGAGCGACATCTAAATAAATTATAAAATTGCAGCAGTTATAAAACAAGAGCAAGAAATTCCATTCTTTGACCAACATCAGCATACATTTGAAGCACGGTGAAGCAAATTTTGGACCCTCGTTAAATTTGGTAAATTGCGTCATGTGCAATGTAGATTGAATTAGGCCGATAAATTGCCCGATAACCGCCCGATAAGAGCAAAATCGATACCAATCTACTTGATATCTTATCGGGTGGCTAGTGGATTAATACATCTAAAAGTCGATAACTGATAAGTCAAATTGTTAAGAGTAAATAACCGCTTAATCCGCTCGATAAGCAGCCCTATGCCACAATACATTTCTTGTCACATATAGAAAGGAAATATGAAATGAACAATCGTGTCTTTCCCTCCTTTAGGCTCAATAAAGCAGCAACCGCTGAACATTAGTAACTATTAACTATGAAAGGTTGCATCTTTTTATACAAATTTAATAATTTTTTACTTTAATATGATATTTGAATTAATTAGAAGGGCAATTATGTAATTCAACTTTTTAGTTAAGGTATTCCTATTTTTAATATAATATAGATATAGATAAATATATATATAGATTTACCCAATAAACAAGAAGAAAGAAGGAAAACATGGAGGGCTATTTGTTTTGCAAAAAAATCTAAACAAATAGGGTTTGCAAAAGTCAAAGGTTCTTTTTGCAAACTCTAATTTTTATTTCTTCACAACCAAACAACACTTCAATATTTTTTATTTGAATTCTGAGCAAATCCTCAGTCGGCAAATTTCGTTTGACCGTGAAAAATGTAGAGAGAGAGACGAACAATTTGGGAAACAAAAAGATGGTGGGTGAAAATAGAGATTGTTGTGGGGTGGGGGGGGGGGGGGGGAGGATCCTGCTCAAAAGTTACCTTCGCAAAGAATAAGAGGAACACTGAAAAAGTTCCATGAAATTTTTTCAATAATTTTAAGTCTTTTCGATTTTTCCACATATTTCTTGAGGAATAAAGAAAATCAATGGGATAGTAGTTGCCACGATGACTTATTAAGATATTTGAACTTTGTGATAATATGATTAAAATGTAAATAATGACCCTTAAATAATAGATTACAATGACAGAGTATAATCTTAAGGATTGTATTTGATTTTGTATGATGTTGGATTTGATTCTTAGAATATTTTTATATAATAGGATCAGATATGATTTTGCATAATATTTTTGTATAATTAGAGGACCCGATATGATTTGGTGTACACATGTATAAATAGTTGTAATAGAAATGCAAAACTCAAGCCATTTTACTTACTCTCTTTACATCTTTCTACATGGTATTAGTTAAGCCATAGTGATACTTTACCTTCCAAACGCCATGTTTTCTCTGTTTTCCTCTTCAATGTACACTTCTAATCTAAACCACCAACTCCTTACTTTACAATTATTTTTTTCCCTTTTATTCCATCTCCAGTCATGTCCTCTAAAGCTTATCCCACTGATATTTCTTCTACTCAAATATTCAATGTCAACAATATGGCTGCTATTCCCAACATCAAAAGTTTGGTTAAAATTGTTCTTGACTTGAACAATTACTTGCTCTGGCGATATGTTTTTCTCAATGCTCTTCGATTGTACAATCTTGTTGGGCATATTGATGGTTCCTCTCCCTCCCCTTTTACTATAGCAAATAACACAAACTCTACTTCCCCAGATCAATGGCTTTAGGAAGATGTCATTGTTCTTGTCACGCCCCGAGCCCGGGGGCGAGACCGGCACCTAGTGTCTCATTTATCCTTGCGTATCACTTGTGACTAAGAGACTCTGAACATGTAATGTCATACTTTGGCTATAGGCCACATTACAAGATAATGTGTGATACAAAATATAAAACTAAATGGAGACTAATGCTGACTAATGTCAACATAAAGCTGGGCTGGCAAGGCCGTCATAATTACTACAACTGACAAGCCAACAAAATATACGTACAGGGGCTTCAAGCCCAACATACTGCACTAACTGACAGGATATGTCTACAAGCCTCTACTGATAGATGTATTATGATCAAAACAGTGCCCCGACCTACCCATAACCTATCTACATATATATACAAGATATACACCACACTGCTAGACCCGGGCAACTCTGAAAGAAGGGGAGCTTACCGATAAAGCTGAACTCGGGCAACACCTACTGAGGAGGCTACCCGTCTGTCTGAACCTGCACGCATGAAATGAAGCGCCCCCAAAAAAGGACGTCAGTACGAAATAATGTACCGAGTATGTAAGGCAATATACTAAAGTTGAAACTAAACTGATAATATAATAACTGAAAACAACTGGGAGTCAAGAAAATCTGAAGATATGCTTATCTGCTGATACTGACTCAACTCTCTCAATATAGTGAGTAAAATAGATGCCCGGACCTATAAGGCTCGGTATACATATATATATATATATATATCTGCTCTGTCGTAGTAGGATCGCTCATAAGTGCTCGGCCATGCTAGGCTTTGTATCTCGATCAACTAGGCTCGCTCATAGGCGCTTGGTCACAACAGGCTCGGTATATAACTTACCATCTGATTAGAGGTTGCCCAATAGAGGCATGCCCATCGATTATAGCTCAATGGTAATGAAAATACTTTTAATATTGTATACATGTAAACTCTCTACTCTTTTGACCGGAAGAAGGAAATACTCAACTGAATATGCAGTCCCGATAAGAAGAATATGGTAACTTACAAAACTAGAAAAATATGTGTAATTCGCGAAACTAGCAAAATATACGTAAATTCCGGGATATAAATTTTTCTTGATGCCTCGTTATCAAACTTGTGTAATTACGATATCATGCTAAAATGAAGGAAAAGCTTAGCCTTAACATACATGTTCCTGGAATTATTTGAACGAATTTGCTTCTGCGAAATTACACTGAATTTCCTTGAAATTGGAATGAACTTGGCTTGGTGTTGAAATTTTTGGACGAATTGATCTGATTGGACGTTTGGATGAAGCATGAAAGTTTGGATGAAGCTTGAAAATTTGGATGAAGCATGAAAATGGTTCTGTTTTTCACGTCTTGGTTTAAGAACCAAAGACAGAATGTGAAAATGATTGTTTTGATCTTTGAATAAAGTGTTTATCACTTTTACTTGATAATGCTCACAAAAGTTTTGATAAGACTTTGTAATTTGGACTTTTTGACACATGTAAAGGTGATTGATGAATCACCTTAAACTACAGGGGGCTGCCACGTCTCTTTTAGTGTGATTTTGTTAATTTTTATCTACTTATTAGTTAACTGGGTAATGTCCCATTATTCGGTAATTAATTAATTATTCGCATAATTTTAAAATTACCACAAATTACTTAAAATTCCATTTATTTTTAAAATACTTCATGTATACTTTATATATTATACTACCGTGATCATATGATACCTCGCAAGGTACTAGTTCATAATTATCGGGTATTATCGCTCGACCCGTATTTTATTCCAAATTGGCCATTTTCAACGAAACTCGTTTTCTCTAATTCTTGCATCATTTATCCTTCATGATACTTATTTACCGCTTGTTATAAATAGCATAAATATGCTAACCTCCAGATAATACCATCCCCGAGTTTATGTCAATTTACTGAAGACGAAACTTTAACGTACGAAAAAAATGCGAGATGTAACATCCTTCCCCCCTTAGAAACATTCGTCCTCGAATGTCTATTCTTAAATACTTTGTGAACATTTTTGCCGGAGTCTCTTCCGTACGTCTGACTGAAACCAACTTGTATGCAGCCAGAAAACTTACTATACATGCCACACATGGCCACTGTCTATAAATAGCAACACTTGGCTCCACACAACTGTCCATTATAAATTCTGAGAGTTAAGAATGTGAGTTTTCCTGATGACCTACTGGCCTAAGAGTTTATACCCTCGAGTTATATCTTCAGTTTGAAATAGGTGGGGGTATTTAGACTTCATTTCTTCCTCTTCTTCCCACGTCATCTCTTCCACCTTCTTACTTCTCCATAAAATCTTCACGGATGCTATTTCCTTATTTTGTAGCTTGTGGATTTGTCGGTCTAGGATGCCAACCGGAATTTCCTCGTATGACAAGTCCTCTCTAATCTGTACATCATTTGTGGGCACCACTTGGGTAGGATCGCCAATGCACTTTCGTAACGTAGATACGTGAAAAACCGGATGAGCAAACTCTAATTCCGAGGGCAATTCTAACTCATAAGCTACTTGGATCACTCTCCGAATGATCCTATAAGTCCTAATATACCATGGGATAAGCTTGCCTTTCTTGTCAAACCTCATTACACCTTTCATAGGTAACACCTTTAAAAATACCCAGTCATTAACCCCGAACTCTAAATCTCGTCGCCGCACATCAGAATATGACTTCTGACGACTCTGAGCTGACAACAATTGCTCCCGGATAAGCTTTACTTTTTTTATGGCCTACTAAACCAGGTCTGGCCCATGTAACCCAGTTTCTCCAACATCAAACCACCCTTTGGGAGATATGCACATGCGCCCATACAAAGCCTCATATGGAGCCATCTGGATACTGGAGTGGTAACTGTTATTAATTTGAAAACTCGATAAGAGGTATATGTTCATCGTGACTTCTTTTAAAATCTAGCACACATGCTCGTAACATATCCTCGAGCATTTGAATCGTGCGCTCGGCTTGTCCATCTGTTTGTGGATGAAAAGTTGTGCTGAGATTCACCTGAGTTCCTAGACCTTTCTGAAATGACCTCCAAATATGTGCTGTAAACTGGGCCCCACGGTCAGATATAATAGATACGGGTACTCCGTGTAGTCATACTATTTCCTTAATATTTAATTTTGCATAATCCTCTACTGTATATGTAGATCTGACCGGTAGGAAATGAGCTGATTTCGTGAGCCTATCGACTATCACCCATATGGAATCAAACTTACGATTGGAATGAGGTAACCCCGTGATAAAGTCCATGTTTATCGCCTCCCATTTCCATGTCGGGATCTCTGTAGTCTACATTAACCCTCCGGGCTTCTGGTGCTCTATTTTCACATGCTGGCAACTACGACATTGAGCGACATACTCAGCAATATTCTTCTTCATATCGTTCCACCAATACACCTCCTTAATGTCATGATACACCTTCGTCGACCCAGGGTGAATGTAGTACAATGAATAATGTGCCTCTAACATAATCCTATCTTGTAGCCTTGCTATATCTGGAGCACACAAACGACCCCTGTATCTGAGAACCCCATCTTCTTTGAGTTCTAACAACGGCTTCTTCTGTTGGGGAACCCGCTCTCTCAATTCGACTAATCATGGGTCCTCGTACTGCCTCTCTGTCACAACCCTAACCCCGAACCCGGTCGTGATGGCACCTCTCGTGAAGACAAGGCCAGCCAGTTCAACCCAACTCAACTTTTAAAGCAGTTAATCAACATAAAAATAATCTAAACATGATTTAAACAATACTGAATAGCATAAATATCGATAACAACGCGGAAAGTCCAACCCGACACAGCCATAACCGGGGTGTCACAAGTCGCGAGCATCTCTAAACCATAATACTAGTCTGCTAAAGTCATAAACTACTACAAGTATTTGAAAGGAAACAGAAATGATAGAGAAGTAGAGACACGGGGCTGCGGACGTCAACAACTACCTCGTAGTCTCCGAAAACCACCTGGAACTAGAGGAATCAACACTCAGGAGCGGTACCAGCTATGCCTGAATCTGCACACAGGGTGCAGGGAGTAAAGTGAGTACTCCAACTCAGTGAGTAACAAATGTAAATAACGACTGAAAATAAGAAAACACGTAAAACACAAGGCATTCTATACGAAAGCAGTAAAAATCACTTAACAATAGTAAAACAATGAAGAGTCAAGTAAATCCCTTATGAAAAAGTAAAACAAGTAAATGACAGGTAAGTAAATAAATGTAGAAGTTCGTCCCTCGGGCACAGTATCAACAAATCCACTCCTAGGGCAACATCTCAGAACAGTACCAGCCCCTCAGGCTCAATCTCAAAACAATATCAGCCCCTCGGGCTCGATCTCACATCACAATGGGTACCCGCGCTCGCTGGGGGTGTACAGACTACGGGAGGGGCCCCTTACGGCCCAAGTGTAATATCAAGCCATCTCGTGGCATCAAATCTAGGCCCTCAACCTTATATCAATCAAGCGACCACATGGCATATATATGCATCTCAGGCCCTCAGCCTCATATCAGTATCAGTGTATCCTCACAACTAGGCCATCCGCCTTACTCAGTCCAAAAATCATCACAAGCCCCTCGGGCAATAGTAAAACTGTATTTCTCAGCCCAAAACATCATTTAAAAATATCATTTAAGTCTCAAAACTAAGTAAAAATGGCTGAGTAGTAAAACAATGGAAAATAACATGACTGAGTTCAAGTAATAAGTCAAAACAGTGAGGAAATAGTAAAAACAATCCCCGAAGGGTTCAAAGAGTTGGAACGAAGCCCAAATCATGATGATAGCAAGTAAGTTTCAGTCAAATACGTGGTAAAATAATCAATCGGGACGGACCAAGTCACAATCCCCAATAGTGCACGACCCCACGCTCGTCATCAAGCGTGTGTCTCACCTCAATATGGCATTATGATGTGCAATCCGGGGTTTCAAACCCTCAGAGCATCATTTACAATCATTACTCACCTCGAACCGACTAAATCTATAACTCGTGACGCCTTTGCCCCTCTAATCGGCCTCCACGTGAAGGCGAATCTATCCAAAATCAGAACGAATACGTCACAATATGCTAAGGGAACAAAGCCTAAGCGAAAATAATCGAAAAATACCAAAAATCCCGAAATTGGCCAAAATCCTAGCCCCGGGCCCACTCCTCAATATTCAGAAACTTTCACAACAACGGGTTCCATATCTCCCTAAGAGTTCATACATATCAACAACATCAAAATCGAAGTCCAAATGACCCCTCAAATCCCCATTTAAAGCCTCTTAGACTCAAGCCCTAACCCTCCATTTTTAGCCTTTTAATTCCTTTAATTTCAGTCTTAATCCATGAAATATTACCATAGAAGTGTGTTTTAGGCCTAAAATCCTTACCTTAACAAAGTTCCCTTGAAATCACCCTTCAAAATCGTCCAAAAGTTCCCAAGCCGAGGTCCAAAAATGGTGAAATAACCCAATTTCGCGAAATGGTCTAACTTATATGTTCTGCCCAGGCATACCCGCATCTGCGGTCCAAAATCTGCTTCTGTGGTACCGCATTTGTGGTTAACAATCCGCTTCTGCGGAAATCACTAAAGCCGGCCACTGCCGCATCTGCGATCCTTCTTCCGCATTTGCAGTTCCGCAGATGCGGCCCCCACAACCGCATTTGGGGTTTCCTGACAATCCCCTCCAAAACCGCTTCTGCGACTTCTCCTTGCATCTGCGGCGCCGCGCCTTCAGGCCCCAAACCGCAGGTGCGAAAACACCAAAAGCAGCAAATTTTCTACAATCTCCCAAGTTTCAATCCTCCCGTTAACCATCAGAAATCACCCCGAGGCCCCCCGGGACCTCAACCAAAAGCACACATATAACCCAATATCTTATTCAAACTTGTCCCAATCATCAAAACACCTCAAACAACATCAAATATACCAAATCACATCGGATTCAAGCCTAACTTTCAAAAATCTTCCGAAATACACTTTTGATCAAAAACCCAACCAAACCACGTCCGAATGACCTAAAATTTTACACACACAGCCCAAATGACACAACGAAGCTACTGCAACTCCCGGAATTCCATTCTGACCCCTATATCAAAATCTCGCCTTACAACCGAAAATTGCCAAAATATCAACTTCGCCAATTCAAGCTTTATTCTACTCCGAACCTCCAAAACCCATTCTGATCATGCTCTTAAGTAACAATCACCTCTCGAAGCTACCCGAACCATCGGAACTCACTTCCGATCCTTCTAACACATAAGTCAATATCTGGTTGACTTTTCCAACTTAAGCCTTCTTAAAAGAGACTAAGTGTCTCAAACTTCACCAAACTCATTCCGGTCTCGATCCGACCAACCTGATACCACAAAAACACAGATAACGAAGTATAAAGAAGCTGAAATGGGGAAAATGGAGCGGTAACTCATGAGACGACCGGCCAGGTCGTCACATCCTCCCTAACTTAAACAAACTTTCGTCCTCGAATGAGTCAAGAAACATACCTGAAGCCTCAAACAGGTGAGGATATCTGCTCTGCATCTACCGCTCGGTCTCCCAGGTAGCCTCCTCCACGGGCCGACCTCTCTACTACACTTTCACTGAAGCTATATCCTTTGACCTCAACTTCCAAACCTGATGACCCAAAATAGCTACTGGCTCCACATGAGACGGATCCCCAATATACTTCCGGAGCATAGAAACATGAAATACTGAATGCACACTCGACAAGCTAGGTGGCAAAGCAAGCTCATAAGCCACCTCCCCAATCCTCCGAAGCACCTTAAAAGGCCCAATGAACCGAGGACTCAATTTCCCTTTCTTCCCAAATCTCATAAAACCCTTCATGGGTGAAACCTTCAACAGAACCTTCTTTCCAACCATGTAAGACACATCTCGAACCTTCCTATTAGCATAACTCTTTTGCCTCGACTGCGTTGTACGAAGCCTCTCCTGAATCACCTTCATTTTCTCCAAGGCATCATGCACCAAATCAGTCCCCAATAGCCTAGCCTCACCGGGCTCGAACCAACCAACTGAAGATCTACATCGTCTACCATACAAAGTCGTATATGGAGCCATCTGAATACTCGACTGGTAGCTGTTGTTATAAGCAAACTCTGCAAGCGGTAGAAACTCATCCCATGATTCTCCGAAATCAATGACACAAGCACAACATGTCCTCCAATATATGAATAGTACGCTCGGACTATTCGTCCGTCTGAGGATGAAAAATTGTGCTCAACTCTACTTGAGTACCCAACTCTCTTTGCACGGCCCTCCAAAATTGCGAAGTAAACTGAGTACCTCTATCTGAAATGATGGAAACTGGGACACCATGCAAGCAAACAATCTATCGGATATAGATCCCTGCCAACCGCTCTGAAGAATAGGTAGTACACATAGGAATGAAGTGCGCAGACTTGGTCAGCCAATGCACAATCACCCAAATAGCATCGAACTTCTTCAAAGTCCGTGGAAGTCCAACAACAAAGTCCATAGTGATTCTCTCCCACTTCCACTCAGGAATATCCATCTGTTGTAGTAAGCCACCTAGTCTCTGATGCTCATATTTCACCTGTTGACAATTGACACACCGAGCTACAAATCCCACAATATCTTTCTTCATTCTTATCCACCAAGAGTGCTGCCTCAAATCCTGATACATCTTCGCGGCACCCGGATGAATGGAATACCGCAAGCTATGGGCCTCCTCCAGAATCAACTCCCGAAGCCCATCCACATTGGGCACGCAAATCCAGCCCCGCATCCTCAACACCCCATCATCGCCGATTGTCACATCTCTAGCATCATCATGCTGAATTCTATCCTTAAGTACTAGCAAATGCGGATCATCATACTGGCACTCTTTGATGCGATCATATAAGGAAGGCCGAGATACCACACAAGCCAATAACCGACTAGACTCCGAAATATCTAATCTCACAAACCGATTGGCCAAGGCCTGAATATCAATTACAAGAGGTCTCTCCCCAACTGGAATATATGCCAAACTCCCCATACTCACTGCCTTTCGGCTCAAAGCATCGGCCACCACATTGGCCTTTCCCGGATGGAACAATATAGTGATATCATAATCCTTAAGCAACTCTAACCATCTTTGCTGCCTCAAATTAAAATCCTTTTTCTTGAACATATGCTGAAGACTACGATGATCAGTGAACACCTCACAAGATACGCCAAACAAGTAGTGCCTCCAAATCTTCAATGCATGAACTATGGCAGCCAACTCCAAATTATGAATGGGGTAGTTCTTCTTATGGGGCTTTAAATGACGAGAAGCATAAGCAATAACTATACCCTCCTACATTAACACACACCCAATCCCAACTCTCGAAGCATCACAATACACGGTATATGAACCTAAAGTCGATGGCAAAACCAACACTGGAGCTGTGGTCAAGGCTGTCTTGAGCTTCTGAAAGCTCTCCTCACACTCGTTTGACCATACAAATGGAGCACCCTTCTAAGTCAACTTGGTCAAAGGCGATGTGATAGATGAGAATCCCTAAACAAATCGGCGATAATAGCTTTCCAAACCAAGAAAGCTATGAATCTCTGTGGTTGAGGGCAGTCTAGGCCATCTCTGAACTGCCTCTATCTTCATCGGATCAACCTGAATACCCTCACTGGACACCATGTGCCCCAAGAAAGCCACAGAACCAAGCCAAAACTCACACTTGGAGAATTTTTCATAAAGCTTCTCCTCTCTCAATCTCTGCAATACAACTCTCAAAAGCTCCGCGTGCTCCTCCTGACTAAGCGAATACACCAAAATATTATCAATGAAGACTATGATGAATGAATCGAGATAAGGCTGGAACACGCTGTTCATCAAATGCATGAACGTTGTTGGGGCATTGGTCAGCCCAAAAGACATCACCAAGAACTCATAGTGACCATATCGAGTCCTGAAAGCCGTCTTAAGAATATCCGAATCCCTGATCTTCAACTGGTGGTAACCCGAACGGAGATCAATCTTGGAGAACACTCTCACTCCCTGAAGTTGATCAAATAAATCATCATTGTGAGGCAAAGGATACTTGTTCTTAATTGTCACCTTGTTCAATTGCCTATAATCAATGCACATTCTCATTGTGCCATCCTTCTTCTTCACAAATAGAACCGGTGCACCCCAATGTGACACAATAGGCCGAATGAACCCCTTATCTAAGAGCTCTTGAAGCTGCTCCTTCAATTCCTTCAACTCCACTGGTGCCATATGATAGAGTGGAATAGAACTGGGTTGAGTGCCCGACACCAGGTCAATACCAAAATCAATATCCTTGTCCGGTGGCATGGCCGGGAGGTCTGCAGGAAATACATTAGAAAAATCCCTCGCAACTAGAACAGAATCAATACTGGGAGTCTCAACTCCGACATCCCTCACAAATTCTAGGTATGAAAGACAACCCTTTCCAACCATATGCTGGGCTCTCAAGAAAGAGATCACTCTACTAGGAACATAATCAGTCACACCTCGCCACTCGATCCGTGGCACACCCGGCATAGCCAATGTGACTGTCTTAGCATGACAGTCCAGAATAGCACGACACAGAGATAACCAATCCATGCCCAAAATGACATCAAAATCTATCATGCTCAATAGTAATAGATCCACTTGGGTCTCCAGACTCCTAATAGTCACCACACATGACTGGTACACACGGTCTACAACAACAGCATCGCCCACCGGGGTAGATATATGAACAGGTAAAGCAAGAAGGTCACGAGGCATACCCAAATAACGTGCAAAGTATGATGACACATAAGAAAAGTTGGAACTGGGATCAAATAATATAGAGGCATCTCTGTGGCAGACTGAAACAATACCTGTAATGATAGCATCTGAAGCAATAGCATCTGGTCTGCCTGGGATGGCATAGTAACAGGCCTGACCGTACCCTGATCGACCTCCCTCTATGGGGAGACCCCTGACTGACTGACCTCCACCCCTAGCTGGATGAGCGGGTGGTGGTGAAGAAACTGGCGCTGAAGCCAAAGATTGACCCCTCTGCTGGGACGAACTAGCAACACGACGAGGACACTGCCTCCACATGTGGCCCATCTCGCTACACTCATAACAACTCCCAGGTTTTGGAGAAGTGGACTGAAGGGAACCCCTCGCACCGGAGTGACTAGCTAATGCACTCGGCATAGAAGAACCCTGAACCGATGCGGTACGAGATGAACTCTGAGCTAGAAGGGCGCTGAGTGAGGACTGGCCCTGCTGAGATCCATAATAACTATGACCCAAAGATGCCCCCCTGATAACCTGGGCGAGCTGACTGAGCAGGCCTGAACGAACGGCCTATGTTGTGCTGGAACTGGACCCTCGAAGGAGCACCACTATAGCTGCCAGATCCTCGAGGCCTCTTGGCCTCCCTCTCCTCTCGCTCCTAACGGCAAACAGTCTCAATCTCACAGGCGATATCAACAACCTCCTCGAAGGTAGCACCAGTCACCCTCTCCCTGGTCATAAGAATACGGAGGTGATAAGTAAGACCATCAACAAATCTCCTGATCCTCTCTCGATCTATCGGAACCATCCAGATGGCATGACGAGCCAACTCAGAAACCTCAACTCATACTATGACACAGTCATATCCCCATGTCGCAACCACTCAAACTATCTACACAGCTCCTCTATGCGGGACTGCGGCACATACTTCTCCAGAAAGATAATGGAGAACTGCTGCTAAGTAAGGGGCACTACACCAACAGGCCTATGCCTCTCAAAATCCTCCCACCAAGTAAAAGCAGCTCCTGAAAATTGATAGGTGGTAAAACCGACCCCGCTGGTCTCCAGAATACCGACAGTATGAACACTTATCCAAAAAGCCCTGGGCATCCTCGCCCTCTGCGCCACTGAAGGTCAGAGGCTGTAATCTACCAAACCTCTCCAATCTACGGTTCTCATCCTCTAGCATGACTGGAACTACATAGTCTTGAGTAGCTGCGACCGACTGGGCTGGATGTTCCCCCGGCATCTTAAGACCCTGCACTACCTGCTCAGGTGTGCTAGCGGCGGGAGTCTGATTGCCTCTCCCAGCCTGTGAATTAGCTGCGACTATAGTGGCTGAAACCACCTGAGCCAGGCCAGTGCAAACTGATAAGATCCATGCAAAGGCCTCCTAAAGACCCAGAATTACGCACAATTGGTACTTGAACTGGTGCTACTGGTGCATCCATAGCTGGAGCCTAATCCTGAGCTGGGGTAGCTAGCGGATCAACAGGTGCTGCCCTCGCTGCTCTGCCTCTGCCATGACCACGACCGTATCCTCGGCCTCTGGTGGTCTCAGCTGGTGGCACTGGTGGTCGTCCACCCCGTCTGGTAGCGCGTGTCCTCACCATCTGTGAGAGAATGGAATAATAAAAGTTTACTACTCGGATCAACAAGTTCGCAGGACAAGAATTTCAAGAATATGAAGTTTTTCCTAAAGGTTCTGCAGCCTCTCGAGGATAAATACAGACGTCTCCGTACCGATCCACGAGACTCTACTAAACCTGCTCATGACTTGTGAGACCTATGTAACCTAGGCTCTGATACCAACTTGTCATGACCCTAACCCCGAACCCGATCATGATGGCGCCTATCATGAAGACAAGGATAGCCAGTTCAACCCAACTCGACTTTTAAAGCAGTTAATCAACATAAAAATAGTCTAAACATGATTTAAACAATACTGGATAGCGGAAATATCGATAACAATGTGGAAAGTCCAACCCGACACAGCCCTAACCGGGGTGTCACAAGTCGTGAGCATATCTAAACCATAATACTAGTCTGCTAAAGTCATAAACTACTACACGTGTTTGAAAGGAAACAGAAATGATAGAGAAGTAGAGACACGGGGCTGCGAACGTCAACAACTACCTCGTAGTCTCCCAAAACCGCCTGGAACTGGAGGAATCAGCACTCAGGAGCGGTATCAGCTACGACTGAATCTGCACACAGGGTGCAGGGAGTAAAGTGAGTAATCCAACTCAGTGAGTAACAACTGTAAATAATGACTGAAAATAAGAAAACACGTAAAACACAAGGCATTTTATATTGAAGCAGTAAAAATCACTTAAAAAGAGTAAAACGGTGAAGAGTCAAGTAAATCCCTTTTCACAAGTAAAACAAGTAATTGATAGGTAAGTAAACAAATAGAAGTTCGCCCCTCGGGCATAGTATCAACAAATCCGCCCCTCGGGCAACATCTCAGAATAGTACCAGCCCCTTGGGCTCAATCTCAGAAAAATATCATCCCCTCGGGCTCGTTCTCACATCATAATGGGTACCCGCGCTCACTGGGGTGTACAGACTCCGGGAGGGGCCCCTTACAGCCCAAGCACAATATCAAGTCATCTCGTGACATCAAATCTAGGCCCTCGGCCTCATATTAATCAAGCCACCTCGTGGCATACATATGCATCTCAGGCCCTCAGCGTCATATCAGTGTCAGTGTATTCTCACGACTAGGCCCTCGGCCTTACTCGGTCCAAAAATCATCACAAGTGTCACGGCCCAAACCGATGGGCTGCAACGGGCACCCGGTACCTTACTCAACCGAGTACCAACATGGTGTATCTTTCTTATTACATCATTATATACACGTGACATACGAGCCTAGTAGGCTAATATAATCATTTATAAACTCAAACACAGGCCAACAAGGCCGTACAATCTTTCACGTATACGACATATGTCTACAAGCCTCTAAGAATACATAAATGTCATAGAGGTCGGGATAGAGTCCCGCCATACCAAGCAATATACGTCTAAATCATACTAATCAAACAAGCAACTCAGAAGCAAATGGAGCGCACCAACATCTTCCGCTAAACTGATAGCCTACTTGGAGGGCTCTCGACCTGTCTATCGAGACTTGCGGGCATGAAATGCAGCGTCCCCAGGCAAAAGGGATGTCAGTATGAATAATGTACTGAGTATGTAAGGCACATAATTAAGAACATCAGAGACATGGAAGAAATATAGAGTACATGACTCAACTTACAAGTCTGAATAACTTTGTAAATCATAAATTACTTTTAGCATCATGCATGTGTGTATGAATGTCATGTCGTGCATAGGTACATGTTTCATAATATCATCAGCCTCTGAGGGCATTCCATTATATCATACCGGCCACTGTGGGAAAAATCATCATCGTATACCAGCTGATCAGGTGGTGGTGCGTGTATAACGCCATAACCTTTCCCATATCCCATGTGCATATATATACATACATATATACACGTATATAATGTTATTTGAATACATACATATATATGCGTATATAACGCCATTTGAATACATACGTATATATGTGTATATAATGATGTTTGAATCATATTTTAGCCAATATGGGCAACATCGTCATCATATACCAGCTGATCAGGTGGTGGTGCGTATATAATGCCATAACCTTTTCCCATATCCCATATACATATATATGCGTATATAACGTCGTCTGAGTCATGGGTCTGTATATGTATAAATGCATGAAATACATATGAAATACTATAATAAAATCTCTCGGTACGTCATAAGGCCATTATACCTCTGATTAATATCATAAAATTATTTTACGTATTTTCTGAGACCCATGAACAGACGATGGAATAATAAGACATATCGAAATTCAAGAACATAGGCACTTCTAATACTTCTATGAATAGGGTCATATATGGAATTTGTGCATTTGCACGTTTCATTCGCATCATATGGATCATGCCAAATGAAAGAAGGGATAGCCTTAATATACCTGGAGTAGGAACAACTCCGTATAATTATCCCATTGAAAACTTTCGTGGATTGAACTTAGAACCCAAAAATTAAATTTAAGCTTTTGCGCTTTTAAACTTGAGGAACGAAATTGGCTTGGATTTACTTGAAATTGGAACAAATCTTGGATTAGATTGATATTTGGACGAACTTATTCATATTCTGCTTCTCACGTTGGACATTGGTTTGGCAGAATAAATCATATTCATGTATAGTTTCACAATTTGGAAAGTTTTGCACTAATACTTAACATTAACATCCAAACAGTACTAGATATACTAATAGATAGACCAAGCCTTTTTGTATAGTTTAGTCTTATGACTAAGCTTTTTTTCGTACATGTAAACAAGATACCATTTTGTCTTATGACTAAGCTTTTTTGTATTTTGCCATCTTATTTTATGCTATGTGGCAACCCCAAAAGACACTTATCCACTTAATACCATAATTATCTCCACAATTAATTAATTATCTACATAATTAAGAATTATCCCAAATTACTTAGCATACTACTCACTTTTAACACACCTTATGCACCTTACTATCATGGTCATGTGGTACCTTGTATGGTACTAGTCCATAAGTACTGGGTATTTTAGCTCGGGCCATATTTTATCCCGAAATACCAAATTTCAATGAAATTCATTTTTTTTGACTTGATTCCCCTCTTGCCTTTACAAATTTATTCATTACTTACAATCTTTATAATCTCCAAATAATCTTTTCCTTGGACTGATGTCAATTACCTTACAACAAATTCAACGCATAATACTGCTGGGTGCAACACTGTCATAACTTAATACTACGAAGCATGACATCACCGTAATGTAATACTGCAAGGCATAACATCATCGTAATATATTACTGCAGGACGTAATATCGACGTAATATTGCGGGGCGTAACACCATTCCCCCCTTTGGAACATTCGTCCTCGGATGTTGATTGATGCTCTTACCATTTTCGTAACTTATAGCTCTTGTGAATACCTTAATACTCTTCTTTCCATTTAAGTAGTTGCATTGTGAATAAATCCAAAGTCTAGGGCAGTCCCCCCTTTAGTCTTTTTGCTCATATCATGACATGTGGTCGAATTCTTCCTAATCTTGCAACTTCTGTTATCTCCTATCGTGCAACCTGTGTGACCCTGGCTTTGTAAGTGCACTTATGTGATTTATCTTTCCTTTTTCCTTTTATCTTTTAGTCAATATCTAGGCCTTACTTTGTATATACAAGTCTTAATAGGATGCCTCTCTGGGCCTCTATAGGTGTACTGAAGTCCTTTGCTCGATACTTTGTAGAACTTGCGAATATGGCCATATTTTATTTCATAGATCTGGTTATCTATTCATATGACTTTACTGCATTTACATGGGTTATACTATATAATAATTTTTACTTCAATCTATCTTTACTGAGGTATGTTTACCAAGCTCCCAGATACTTTTGTTACCTATCCTTTAGGTATAAATCCCTAGTCCTTCAATGATCCTTCATTGCCGTTCATCTTAAGAATCATGGCCTAATCTCATGTCATATTTGTAACTTGTATCTGACCATTATTGATTCACCTCAATGTTGATCTATAATCCTTTACTTTAAGACGTGAAACTTCTTACGTAATACATTACCGCTAGGGCTTACGTTGCATTGAGGAATATTTGAAGTGATTTCCATAATCATATATCATAGTGTCTCCGTGTGATGCACCTTATGGGGGTATCCTAATTTCGTGCTGCCAGCGAAATCTTTTCTCCTTCTCTTCTTCTATTTTATTCTTCTTCTTTTTTCAAATCATTAATCAAACAAAGGCCCAAATGTCATCCTTTATCTGTCACAATTATACCCTCATTTTATTACTAGGTCAGCATTTCATTCTTTCTAAATGCTATAAATCTTAGATTCCTTTGAGTTCATTCAGGCTATAGTGAGCTTTGTATAACATAGAGAAACTGTCTGCTCTTCTTGTTTTCATGGGCTTAATCCTAAAGGCTTATCCAATCTTGTCACCTTTTCACTCTCCTTTCCTCATCCTTACTTATGTTTCCTTAAAATTTTGTCACTCTACCATACTTTAGCTTGCGACCTATACATATCCATTTATACTACTCGCAACTTTCCTTCAACTTGCTTACACCATAGATTTTCTTATGTTATTCTAAAATGTCAATCAAGACATCACATCGTCTCCAACTTTTCTCTATTTTCTTAACTAGACCCCTCAGTACTTAGAAACCATAGGCCGGAAGACAAGCTGTCGATGATGTCGCTATTATTCCCCGTTATTGGATCCCTATACTTATAGCCTTCTATCCGAAGTATGGACTATTCACAACTTTCTGCATTTGAGTATCTCGTATGTTGTTCACTTTTACCTTACTTACTTAAAATCTTTTATCATATCTTTTATCTCCTTTATAACCTCCCTCCCACCTAGGTGTAATTCACGTCTCGCAGCTCTGGTACAAACACAATCCGGTGGAAGCTTCATACTGACTTCTTATGAGGCTGGTACTTCTTCTAACTAGCTTCCTTGTGGAGCCATTATAGATTATGGTTGTGTTATTTGTCTTGAACATCTGATATTAAGAGTGATTCTGTCATGTTCGCCAGCACAACTTCTATAATTTTTCTAGGTCCAGTAATCAGACTCCTGATTTACTTAGGTGATGTAATTCTTTAGTTTCCTCTTTCTTCTGATCAACCTTTACGTAGGCTTAAGCTATCTTTCAATTTGTGGCTCATGGTATCAGTTATTACCTTAGACTTTCATGGGCATTATGGAATATCCATGATACAATCTTCTAACAATTCAATCCTTTGTCTATGCCCTGGGCTTAATTCCTTTTTTTAACTTATACCGGAGTTTTCTATAGCTGTATGATTGTTAACAAATATGTTGTCGGGACAATGCTCCAAGATCTTGAGTGTATCCATAACGTACTAACTCTGGATCATTGATCAAATAATTCTTTCGTTCCATCTTATCTTTCTTTCAACGTAAGCTATTACTTTTTCTGGTCTTTCTGCCCCTTGTTGCGTCCATACTTAGCTTATCTTAGTGCCCACACTTGCCAGAGTTTTCATACAACTCGTATGATCTCGAATATTACTTTTAATTCTTACTTCCCGTATCATTAGCTACGGTAGGTGCCACTTTCCTTTGAAATGCTTAGAATGTTGTTGCGAGACTCTTGTTACACGACCATTTTCTCTTTAAGTCGTTGTGCTTAGGTTGAAGCCTTCTTCCTTATTTTCTTAGCTAGTCTTTCGTTCTAGTACTTAGGAGAACCCTTGACTTTCGTAAAGCTGTGAGATTATTACGGACCTTTTTGATGTCCTCACTTACCTATAATCATCCGTAGTTGCTTACTTCCATACCCTTGTGCTTATATGGTTGCTTCTGAACTGATATCTTGACTGCCTTCCTAGTGGCACATTCTTTTATCCCCGTAACACTCATATGGTACCCTTAACTATCCCGACTGTTGTTTGAATATATCTCAAGTATTATAATGATATTCTTTAAGGTTGAATTCTCCATGTTGGGTTCTACCATGTTTATCTTATACGATCTAATGACTCGTCTGTAACTTCCTGTTTAACCATAACTGGGATCTTTCCTGACCGATTACTAACTACTTGTTGGCCCATTCTCATATCGATATTCCTCGTAATCTTTATTGGGTTATTTCCTTTGTCAAATTGAGTTGGCTCACTTTGATGACTAATGTCTCATAATATACTAAATCTTTTCCACCTTTCAAGCACTATATAAGACTCATAATGTTATATAAATGGGCTGCCATATTTTTTTTCTCAAACTTTATCCAAAATTACTTAATTAGCTTAATTTACTTGGTTAATCTTATCCAAATATATCCTCAATTAATTAGGTAATGTTCCGTTACCCGGTAATTAATCAATTACCCGCAAAATTGAAAATTATTCCCACTTACTTAATATATTACTCAGTTTTCACATACCTCTATTACTGTTGAATGTAACTCAAAATGCTTATATATCTCTTCCTGAATGGTAAATAAGGATGATCTTCATTAGCTGGGTACCTCGTACCCTCTTTCACCTTGCTTTCTTTACTTGTTGAATCTTATAGATATCTTATGAATCTCTTATTGTCTTTCACCATGAAGGTGGGTAGATATTCTTGCCTTAAGGCTCCTTTTCTAGAAGTTCACCGAGTTCTTCTGACTCAACTCTTTCACAACCACATTCAATGCCTTACCAACCATCTTTCTAGATGTAGGCATCATCGTATTATGAATAAGATAAAGTTTAGGAAAATGAGTTCTTACAACTGATCTCTACCACACGATCTAGAGTAAGAAGAAAGAGTGACAGTCCTAAATGCCCTGTAGCCTCCTGCTTATAAGACAGTCCTAAATGCCCTGTAGCCTCTTGCTTATAAGTGTGGTGCACGACACACCCATAAACAAGACTCTACTAGACAAGGCTTGTAGACATCCCTAGGAAAGAACTGCTCTGATACCACTTTTATCACGACCCAAACCGATGGGCCGTAACGGGTACCCAGTACCTTACTCAACCGAGTAGCAACATAGCGTATCTTTCTAATTACATTATTATATACACGTGACATACGGGCCTAGTAGGCCAATATAATCATTTATAAACTCAAACATAGGCCGACAAGGTCGTACAATCTTTCATGTATACGACATATGTCTACGATCCTCTAAGAATACATAAATGTCATAGAGGTCGGGATAGAGTCCCGCCATACCAAGCAATACACGTCTAAATCATACTAACCAAACAAGCAACTCCGAAGCAAATGGAGCGCACCAACATCTTCCGCTGAGCTGATAGCCTACTTGGAGGGCTCTCGACCTGTCTATCGGGACCTGCGGGCATGAAATGCAGTGTCCCTAGGCAAAAGGGATGTCAGTACGAATAATGTACTGAGTATGTAAGGCACATAATTAAGAACATCAGAGACATGGAAGAAATATATAGTACATGACTTAGCCTGCAAGTCTGAATAAATTTGTAAATCATAAATTATTTTTAGCGTCATGCATGTGCGTATGAATGTCATGGCGTGCATAGGTACATGTTTCATAACATCATCAGCCTCTGAGGGCATTCCATTATATCATACCGGCCACTGTGGGCAAAATCATCATCGTATACCAGCTGATCAGGTGGTGGTGCATATATAACGACATAACCTTTCCCATATCCCATGTACATATATATATACATACATATATACGTGTATATAATGTCGTTTGAATATATATAATGCCGTTTGAATCATATTTATATATATACGCGTATATAACGCCGTTTGAATCATATTTCAGCCATTGTGGGCAACATCATCATCATATACCAGCTAATCAGGTAGTGGAGCGTATATAACGCCGTAACCTTTTCCCATATCTCATATACATATATATACATATATAAGCGTATATAACGCCGTCTGAGTCATGGGTCAATGTACATGTATAAATGCATGAAATGCATATGAAATACGATAACAAAATCACTCGGTACATCATAATACCATTATACCTCTGATTAATATCATAAAATCATTTTACGTATTTTCTGAGACCCATGAACAGACGATGGAATAATAAGACATATGGAAATTCAAGAACATAGGCACTTCTAATACTTCTATGAATAGTGTCATATATGAAAATTGTGCATTTACATGTTTCGTTCTTATCGTATGGATCATGCCAAAAGAGAGAAGGGATAGCCTTAACATACCTGGAGTAGGAACAACTCCGTATAATTATCCCGTTGGAAACTTTCATTTATTGAACTTAGAACCCAAAAATTAAATTTAAGCTTCTGCGCTATTAAACTTGAGGAACGAAATTGGCTTGGATTTACTTGAAATTGGAACAAATCTTGGATTAGATTGATATTTGGACGAACTTATTCATATTCTGCTTCTCACGTTGGACATTGGTTTGGCAGAATAAATCATATTCATGTATAGTTTCACAATTGGGCAAGTTTTGCACTAATACTTAACATTAACGTTCAAACAGTACTAGATATACTAATAGATAGACCAAGCCTTTTTGTATGTGTAAATAAGATACCATTTGGTCTTATGACTAAGCTTTTTTTCGTACATGTAAACAAGATACCATTTGGTCTTATGACTAAGCTTTTTGTATTTTGCCACTTTGGCATATTTTATGCTATGTGGCAACCCCAAAAGACACTTATCCACTTAATACTATAATTATCTCCACAATTAATTAATTATCCACATAATTAAAAATTATCCCAAATTACTTAGGATACTACTCACTTTTAACACACCTTATGCACCTTACTATCATGGTCATGTGGTACCTTGTATGGTACTAGTCCATAAGTACTGGGTATTTTAGTTTGGGCCGTATTTTATCCCGAAATACCAAATTTCAATTAAATTCATTTTCTTCAACATGCTTCCCCTCTCGCCTTTACGAATTTATTCATCACTTACAATCCTTATAATCTCCAAATAATCTTTTCCTTGAACTGATGTCAATTACCTTACAACAAATTCAATGCATAATATTGTTGGGTGCAACATTGTCATAACTTAATACTACGAAGCATGACATCACCGTATGTAATACTGCAAGGCATAACATCATCGTAATATATTACTGTAAGAGTAATATCGACGTAATATTGTGGGGCGTAACATCAAGCCTCTCGGGTAAAACAGTATTTCTCAGCCCAAAACATCATTTAAAAATATCATTTAAGTCCCAAAACTGAGTAAGAATGGCTGAGTAGTAAAACAGTGGAAAATAACATGACTGAGTTCAAGTAATAAGTCAAAACAGTGAGGAAATAGTAATAAAAATCCCCGAAGGGTTCAAAAAGTTGGTACGAAGCCCAAATCATGATGATAACAAGTAAGTTTCGGTCAAATACGCGGTAAAATCATCAATTGGGATGGACCAAGTCACAATCCCCAATAGTGCACGACCCCACGCTCGTTATCAAGCGTGTGTCTCACCTCAATATAGCACTACGATGTGCAATCCGAGGTTTTTAATCCCCAGAGCATCATTTACAATCATTACTCTCCTCGAATCGGCTAAATCTCTAACTCGCGATGCCTTTGCCCCTCGAATCGGCCTCCACGTGCGGCGAATCTATCCAAAATCAGAACGAATATATCACAATATGCTAAGGGAACAAAGCCCAAGCGAAAACAATCGAAAAATACCAAAAATACCGAAATTGGCCAAAACCTGAGCCCCAGGCTCACTTCTCAAAATTCAGAAATTTTCACAACAACGGGTTCCATATCTCAACACAAGTTCATACATATCAACAACATCAAAATCGGAGTCCAAATGACCCCTCAAATCCCCATTTAAAGACCTTTTAGACTCAAGCCCTAACCCTCCATTTTTAGCCTTTTAATTCCTTTAATTTCAATCTTAATCCATGAAATATTACCATTGAAGTGTGTTTTAGGTCCAAAATCTTTACCTTAACGAAGTTCCCTTGAAATCTCCCTTCAAAATCGTCCAAAAGTTCCCAAGCCGAGGTCCAAAAGTGGTGAAATAACCCAATTTCGCGAAATGGTCTAACTTATATGTTCTGCCCAGGCATACCCGCATCTGCGGTCCAAAATCCGCTTCTGTGGTACCGCATTTGCGGTTAACACTCCACTTCTGTGGAAATCACTAAAGCCGGCCACTGCCGCATCTGCGATCCTTCTTCCGCATTTGCGGTTCCGCAGATGCAGCCCCCATAACTGCATTTGCGGTTTCCTGAAAATCCCTTCCAAAACCGCTTCTGCAGCTTCTCCCTCACATCTGTTGCGCTGCACCTACGGGCCCCAAACCGCAGGTGCAAAAACACCAGAAGCAGCAAATTTCTGCAATCTCCCAAGTTTTAAATCTTCCCGTTAACCATCCGAAATCACCCCGAGGCCCCCCGGGACCTCAACCAAAAGCACACACATAACCCAATACCTTATTCAAACTTGTCCCAATCATCAAAACACCTCAAACAACATCAAATCTACCAAATCATATCGGATTCAAGCCTAAGTTTCAAAAATCTTCCGAAATACGCTTTTGATCAAAAACTTAACCAAACCACGTTCGAATGACCTAAAATTTTACACACACATCCCAAATGACACGACGAAGCTACTGCAACTCTCGGAATTCCATTCCAACCCTTATATCAAAATCTCGCCTAACAACCGGAAATCGCCAAAATATCAACTTCGCCAATTCAAGCCTAATTCTACTCCGAACCTCCAAAACCCATTCCGATCATGCTTCTAAATCAAAAATCACCTCCCGAAGCTAACCGAACCACTAGAACTAACTTTTGATCCTTCTAACACATAAGTTAACATCCGGTTGACTTTTCCAACTTAAGCCTTCTTAAAAGAGACTAAGTGTCTCAAACTTCACCAAACTCATTCTGGTCTTGATCCGACAAACCCGATACCACAAAAATACGGATAATGAAGCATAAAGAAGCTGAAATAGGGAAAACAGAGCGGTAACTCATGAGACGGCCGACCAGGTCGTCACACTCTCCTTTACTTCAGCTATGAGAGATGATTTTGCAGTATTTTGGAGTACAGCTCCTCTATTACCAGAGTCAACTAACCGAACCCCCAAACAAGCCAATTGATGAATCTCTCTGGTTAGTTGTCTTTTTTTGGCCCCTACATGTACTAAGCTGCCCATAGATCGGCGACTTAAGGCATCTGCTACAAAAAGCTTTCCTTGGATGGTAGAGAATGTTAACATCGTAATCTTTCAATAACTCAAGCCATCGCCTCTGTCGCAAATTCAACTCTTTTTGCTTGAAGATATATTGCAGGTTTTTATGATCTGTGAACACATCAACATGAACACCATATAAATAATGCCGCCATATCTTAAGTGCATGGACAACCGCAACTAATTCGAGGTCGTGGGTCGGATAATTCCGCTCATGCTTCCTTAACTGCCTTGAAGCATATGCAATTACTTTCCCATGTTGCATCAGGACACGTCCTAACCCGAGACCTGAAGCATCGCAATACATGGCATAACCATCTAGACCTTTTGGAAGTGCTAGAACTGGTGCTGAGGTCAACCTGTTCTTAAGCTCTTGGAAACTCTGTTCACATGCCTCTGTCCACTAATACTTAGTCGCTTTCTGTGTCACCTTTGTTAATGGTGCTAAAAGAGAAGAAAAACTCTCTACGAACCTCCGGTAATATCCTGCTAAGCCTAGAAAGCTACGAATCTCTATTGGAGTGGTAGGTCTAGGCCAGGATGTCATAGCCTCAATCTTTGAGTGTCTACCTTTATACCTCTGTCGGATACAATATGACCCAAGAATGCTACGGACTTTAACCAGAACTCACACTTAAAAAACTTAGCATTCAATTTATTATCGCGGAGGGTTTGGAGTACTGCTCGTAGGTAATCCACATGCTCATCCTCTGAACGTGAATAAACCAGAATATCATCAACAAAGACTATCATGAACAGATCCAATTATGGACGGAATAGGTCATTCATCAAGTCCATAAATATGGTAGGTGCATTTGTCAACCCGAAGGACATAACAAGGAACTCAAAGTGGCCATATTGGGTCCTAAAGGCTGTCTTGGGAATATCTTTATCCCGAACTCTGACCTGGTAATACCCCGGCCTAAAATCTATCTTTGAAAAGCATCTAGCTCCCTGCAACTGATCAAACAAGTCATCTATCCTTGGAAGGGGATACTTATTCTTAATAGTTACCTTGTTTAATTGCCTATAATCGATTAACATCCTTAGCGAGCTGTCTTTCTTCCGCATAAACAGTACCGGTGCACCCCAAGGTAAAGTACAGGGCCTAATGAAACCTTTCTCCAGCAAATATTTTAACTGCTTCTTCAACTCCTTCAATTCGGCGGGTGACATTCTATACAGAGGGATGGATATTGGTTGCGTTCCCTGAAGCAAATCGATGCCAAAATCAATCTATTGCTCTTTAGGAATACCTGGAAGTTCATCTGGAAATACATCCGCGTACTTCTTTACTACTGGAATAGACTGAAGTGTAGGTATCTCAGAATCTGCATCTTTAACTCACACAATATGATAAATGCACCCTTTTGCAATCATTTTCCTCGCCTTCAAATAGGAAATAAACCTGCCTCTGGGTGTCGCTGTATTACCTACCCATTCAAGGACTGGCTCACCCGGAAAATGAAATCTAGTTGTCTTTGCTCGACAATCAACCTTAACATAACAAGCTGCCAACCAGTCCATGCCTATAATAGCATCGAAATCCAACATCTCTAGTTCAACTAGGTTGGATGAGGTTTGATGACCACAAACTAATATCGTACAACCTCGGTAAACACATCTAGTGATAATCGATTCTCCGACCGGTGTAGATATTGCAAAAGGATCACTTAGTATTTCAGGCACTATACCAAAATTTCCACGCGACAAATGGGGTAATATATGATAAAGTAGATCCTGGGTCTATCAAGGCATAAACATCGTGAGAACAAATGGTCAACATACCTGTCACAACGTATGGTGAGGACTCTTGGTCCTGTCGACCTGCTAGCGCATAGATACGATTCTGGCTACCACCTGAATTGGACCTTCTACCTCTGCCTCGACCTCTTCTAGCCGAAGAATGAGACTTGTTCCCTAAAGGATGCACGAACATAGCTGATCATGTTGTTGAATTTGCTGGTTGCACCATACCCCCAAAATCTCTATTTGGGCAATCTCGTATCATGTGCCCTGGACGTCCACATGTATAACAAGCATCAGAACCGGCTCGGTATTGGCCCAAATCTCCTCTACCGCAGATGACACACCGCGGCGGAACTGGCCATGTCTGCCTCGAACCTCATTGTCGCTGCAAACATGATGCTTGGGAGCTCTCACCTGGTCCTGACTGAGTATAGCGATCATACCTGTAACCCTATAGCTGAGGTGGCAGAGGTCTAGGTGACCGTTCGAAGTACTGAGGCCTGTAACTACCCTAAGACTACTCTTGAGACTTAGCAAATCTCATCCTTTTACACTGCCCTGACTTAGTCCTCTTTGTACTCTGCTGCCGACGCCTACCCCTCTCTATATTCTGGGCAAATGCCTGAATCCGGGAGATATCCATACTATCCTGTAATGTAGTAGTGGCACATGGCTCGGTCAACTCTTAGGCCAACCCTGCTATAAACCTGTGGATCCTATCCCGCATAGTAGCAACTATGGATGGTGCATATCTCGCCAATGAGTCAAAATGGAGACTATACTCTTGAACACTCATATTGCCATGGTTGAGGGCTAGAAACTGATCGAGTCAAGCATGTCGGATCTCTCGTGGTAAGTATTGGTCAAGAAAGGCATCTGAAAATTTTTCCCAAATAGCAGGAGGTGTATCACGTCCCCTGGACCTTTCCCATCCCTCATACCAAAGGATGGCTATATCTCGAAGTCGAAAAGATGCTAACTCAACTGCCTCTTTCTCCGTAGCAGGCATAACTCGAAAGATCCAATGAAGCTGATCTATAAAATCCTGCAGGTCCTCCCTCTGATCTGTCCATATGAGCTCTGGGGATTCAAAGCAATAAACTCTCGGACCCTTGAACTCTCATATCCCTCAAAAGGTCCTGCACTAGCGGATGCCCTAACTTGTTGCTGGGTAGCTACCAACTATGCCAACAAATGCACCGCACTCCTCAAGTCCTGATCTCATGGAAGCGGAGGGGGAACTGGATGTGCGGTCTCCCTAGGAATCTCCTCAGGTGGCGGAGAAGCCGGTAATCGCTGTGTGGGGGTCTCTCCCTGTGACTCCGATTGGGCCCCATCTGTTGGGGGTACCCTGCTAGTCCCCTCACCTACTGTTGTTTCTCTCCTCTAGCTAGCCATAATCTTCCTAGTTACCGTCATCTGTGCATGCAAACGTCAACACGTAAGTTTAACTTAAATTTCCTATAACTCAGTGCTACTACAACACGATTTAGATTTAAAAGAAGGGTAACCAATTCCTAATGCTGACTAATGTCAACATAAAGCTGGGTCGGCAAGGCCGTCATAATTACTACGTACAGTGCCTACAAGCCCAACATACTGCACTAACCGACATGATACGTCTACAAGCCTCTATTGATAGATGTACTGTGATTGGAACAAGGCCCCGACCTACCCATAACCTATCTTCATATATACACAAGATATACACCACACTGCTAGACCCGGCAACTCCGAAAGAAGGGGAGCTTACCGATAAAGTTGAAATCGAGCAACACCTACTGAGGAGGTATACCCGTCTGTCTATCTGAACCTGCACGCATGAAGTGTAGCGCCCCCAGAAAGGACGTCAGTACGAAATAATGTACCGAGTATGTAAGGCAATATACTGAAGCTGAAACTAAACTGATAATATAATAACTGAAAACAACTGTGAGTCAAGAAAATCTGAAGATATGCTCGTTTGCTAATATTGACTCAACTCTCTCAATATAGTGAGTAAAATAGTTGTCCAACCCTATAAGGCTCGGTATATATATATATATATATATATATATATATATATATATATATATATATATATATATATATATATATTTGCTCTGTCGTAGTAGGTTCGCTCATAAGAGCTCGGCCATACTACGCTCTGTATCTCGACCAACTGGGCTCGCTCATAGGCGCTCGGCCACAGTAGGCTTGGTATATAACTTACCATCTAATAAGAGGTTGCCCAATAGAGGCCTGCCCATCGATTATAGCTCGATGGTAATGAAAATACTTTTAATAATGTATACATGTAAACTCTCTGCTCTTTTGATCGGAAGAAAGAAATACTCAACTGAATATGCAGTCACGATAAGAAGAATATGGTAACTTACAAAATTAGGAAAATATGTATAATTCGTGAGACTAGTAAACTATACGTAAATTCCGGTATACAAATTTTTCTTGATGCCTCGTTATCAAACTTGTGTAATTACGATATCATGCTAAAATGAAGGAAAAGCTTAATCTCAACATACCTGTTCCAGGAATTATTTGAATGAATTTATTTTTGCGACATTACCCTGGATTTCGTTGAAATTGGAATGAACTTGGCTTGGTGTTGAAATTTTTGGACAAATTGATCTGATTGGACGTTTGGATGAAGCTTGAAAGTTTGGATGAAGCTTGAAAATTTGGATGAAGCTCGAAAAGGGTTCTGCTTTTCACGTCTTGGTTTAAGAACCAAAGACAGAATGTGAAAATGGTTGTTTTGATCTTTGAATAAAGTGTTTATCACTTTTACTTGATAATGCTCACAAAAATCTTAATAAGACTTTGTAATTTAGACTTTTTGACACATGTAAAGGTGATTGATGAATCACCTTAAACTAAAAGGGGGGGCTTTCACGTCTCTTTTAGTGTAATTTTGTTAATTTTTATCCACTTATTAGTTAATCGAGTAATATCTTGTTACCCGATAATTAATCAATTACCCGCATAATTTAAAAATTACCACAAATTTCTTAATATTCCATTTATTTTTAAAATACTTCATATACTTTAAATATTATACTACCATGGTCATATGGTACCTTGCATGGTACTAGTTCATAATTATCGGGTATTATTGCTCGACCCGTATTTTATTCCAAATTGGCCATTTTCAATGAAACTCATTTTCTCTAATTTGTGTCTCCTTTATCTTTCATGATACTTATTTATCGCTTGTTATAAATAGCATAAATATGCTAACCTCCAAATAATATCATCCCGAGTTTACGTCAATTTACTGAAGACGAAACTTTAACGTACAAAAAATTGCGAGATGTAACAGTTATTTCTTGGATGAATGCACTATCTCTGTTGAAGTTCTCTAACAAATATTTGATCGCACATATGAACCCACTGCCAAAGAAACATGGACTCTATCTATCAGTTATTTCTGGATTATGCATTGGCCCGCCAACTTCAAATCAAGATTGAAATGCATAATTTGAAAAGGGAATTCATGTTTATGTATGCCTATGTTAAAAAATTCAAGCACTTGTGAGACTCTCTCTCGCTCTTGGTGTTTCTCAAACAAATGACGAATTTGTGCAACAATTGTTGAATAACCTTCAGGCTGAATATGATCCTTTGGTGGCTAATGTTCTTTCTCAATCACCATTGCCTTCATTTGAGAGGACTAGTGCTCTTCTTCTAGCCCATTAAACTCGCATCACCTCTTGCAACACTACAGATGGTGTACTTCAGTCTACTACTCTAGTCTCTCATCATGGTCGTGATCGCAATTCTTTTAATGGTCGTGGCTCTCAGTAATAGTTTACTCGTCCCCATGGTTCTTCCTCTTTTTAGCCACAACAACCGTCTTCTGCTCGTGTTTTATCTACTCCACAAAGGCTTTTTCTTTTACAACATACCAGCCACATGTTTCCTCTACTCCAAGAATTTTAGGTGATGCTCATGTCGCAGATCAATGTCATTTGTGCGACAAATTTGGTCACACTGCTCGGAACTGCTCTACAAATTCTTCAACTAGTGCAAATGCTACCGCACTCTCTCATTCTCTTGTTGCAATGAAAGTTGATGACACCATCTAGCATCTGGACACTGGTGTTTCCGCTCATATGTCTTCTAACTCTGGTATACTTCATTCTCCTTCTCCATAATTTGGTTTCGATAAAATTTTCATTGGTGATGGTTCCTTACTACCCGTCAACGTTGTTGGTAATTCTATCCTTAACACCTCTTTGAGCACCTTCAAACTAAATGATGTTTTTCATGTTCCTTCGCTTCGTGCTAATCTTCTTTCTGTTTATAAGTTTTGTAAGGATAATCATTGTATCTTTGAACTTTTCTGACTCTGGTTTTTGTGTGAAACAAATGGTTACAGGGAAAATACTTTTTCAATCCAGTAGTACTGTTCCTCTCTATCCCATATCTCCTAAAGATGCTATTGTCTCCTTCGGCCATCATGCATATGTTACAAGTTGATTAGTCCAGAACATTGGCACAAGCGTCTTGCTCATGCGGGTCCTTCAATTTTATCATTTTTTTCTTCGTAATAAGTTTCTTTCATATTCTCAACAGAAATTTAACTTTATGCCATGTAATGCTTGTGCCTTGGGCAAATATCATAAGTTGCCATTTTAATTATCGCAATCCTTATCTCATTCTCATTCTAAGTTGATTCATAGGCGATGTATGGTTCTCCCCTATATCCTATGTGTCAGATTTTTATTACTACGTGATATTTTTAGATGACTTTTCCCGATATTGTTGGCTTTATCCTCTTAAGAGGAAATATGATGTTTTTCCAACTTTTCAAAAATTTCATACCATGGTCAAAAATATATTTGATGCACATATCAAATACTTCCAATCTGATGGTGGTGGGGAATATGTCAACTCTCACTTTCAATCCTTCTTTGATAAACATGGAATACTTCCTCGTCTTAGTTGTACCCATACACCAGAACAAAATGGCGTAGTAGAGAGAAAACACTGTCATCTCATAGATACAACAGGCACCTTGTTATTCCAAGCTGGGTTACCTGCCTCTTTTTGGCTTGAAGCTATGAATTTTTCTTTTTGTGTTCTTAACATGTTGCCTATACATAAATTTAAATATCAGTCTTCTTTTGAGAGGCTCTACAATAAGTCACCTGATTTTTCTTACCTCCGTACATTTGCCTGTCTATACTACCCTAATATCACTACCATTGTTCAACATAAACTTTCTCCTCGTTCAGCTGCATGTGTCTTTTAAGGCTACTCAAAAGGTTACAAATGATTTTGGTGTTATAATCCTTGCATTAAGCGTGTTTATATATCTCGACATGTTACTTTCCATGAAGATGTCTTCCCTTTTAGTAACTGACAATCTCAATGTCATTCACTACCTTCTTCTTCACATGACTTAATATCCCCATTTCTTAATCCGTTTGTTTTACTTTCAAAATTGGTTAACGTCACTCTATCTTTTTCCCATCCATTCCTTATTGCATCTTCAAGCCCTTCCCCTTCTGTTCCTTCTGTAATGGTTGATAATACTACTTCTGTTACCAGTTTGCATCCTATGGTTACTAGAGCCAAAAATGGGATCTCTAAACCTAAATGTCTGGTCTCTTTAGTAGCCTCGTCGTCTTTTGATCATGAACCAACTTCTTTTACCGAGGCTAGAAAGTATTAAGTGTGATGCAAATGGTCAAATATCTTGCTATAAAGGATGATTAGTTGCTCAAGGTTTTAAACAACAACCTAGGTTGGATTTCCAAGAGACTTTTCGTCCAATTGGCAAGCCTACCACTATTCGCACTATACTCAACCTTACAATCATGGACTCCTGGCTAATACGCCAACTTGATGTAAAAAATGCCTTCCTTCATGGTCATCTCAATGAAGTTGTTTATATGAAACAACCCCAGATTTTGTTAACAAAGACCACCCCATTTAAGTGTGTCGTGTGCAAAAAGCACTGTATGGTTTAAAACAAGCACCTAAAGCATGGTTTCATAGGTATGTCTCCTTCTTAACCTCTCATGGTTTCTTCAGTAGCCAATCTGATAATTCTCTCTTTATCTTTCGCGATGAGAAAGTCCTTCTTGTTCTTCTCTTGTATGTTAATGATATAATCTTTACCGGCAACTCATCATCTCATCTAAACTTCTTCATTAATCTTCTACAGCGTGAATTTTCAATGAAAGATCTAGGCTCCTTACATTTCTTCTTAGGCATTGAAGTTCATCGTTTTTCCTCTGGTATCCTTTTGTCCCAATCCAAGTATATCCATGTTTGTTGTCCAAAAATGAGTTTTAGAACTGTAAGCCTCAAACTCACTCTTTTTAATGGTGAGTTATTGACTGATCCTACAAAATATCGTCGTCTCGTTGGATCCCTTCAATGTCTCACCCTCACTCGTCTTGATATCTCCTATATTGTGAGTTGTGTACCTCAATTTATGCATGCTTCACGTTCCTCTCACCTCCTTGCTGTCAAACGCATTCTTCGATATCTCATGGGTACTTCTTCTCATAGTCTTTTTCTTCAGAAAAACTCTCTTCTTACTCTCACTGCATACTCTAATGTTGATTAGGTTGGTTGTCTGGACACCCGTCGTTCAGTTACGGGATATTGTTATTTCCTTGGCTATAATTTAATTACATGGGAAGCCAAGAAACAACCCACAATTTCTCATTCTAGTTCTGAAGCTGAATATCGAGCTCTTGCTTTGGTTGCCGTTGAGGTTTTATGGTGTAATGACACGGATAGTCATTTTGAGAGTTGTAGCACCATTTTCCTATTTACTGCTTATTTTATACTGTATAGCTGCTATGTGACTTGCCGGGGTAGTCGGTTCGGGTTCGGTGGGATGTTGGAATGGATTGAGACACTTAGTCTCAAAGGTAGAAGCTTAAGTTGGCAAGACTGGATATTGATTTATGTGTAAATGACTCTGGAACAAAGTTTTGATGGTTCCTTTAGCTCTGTTGGGTAATTTTAGACTTAGGAGCATGTCCGAATTGTGATTTAAAGGTCTGTAGTTGAATTAGGACTGAAATGGCGAAAGTTGAATTTTTGGAAAGTTTGACCGGGAGTGGACTTTTTGATATCAGGTTCGGATTGGGATTTCGGAAGCTGGAGTAGGTCTGTGGTATCATTTGTGACTTATGTGCAAAATTTAGGGTCAATTGGATGTGATTTCATATGTTTCAACGTCGTTTGTAGATATTGAAAGTTCAAAGTTTATTAGGCTTGAATCTATGTGCGATTCGTATTTTTGATGTTGTTTGAGGTGGTTTGAAGGCTCGACTAAGTTCGTATTATGTTTTAGGAATGGATGGTATGATTGGTTTAGGTCCCGAGGGCCTCGGGTGGATTTTGGGTGGTTGATGGATGAAGTTTGGAACTTAAAGGATTGCTGAAGTTGGCAGTTGCAAATGTAATTACACCTGCAGAGTGGGCACCGTAGATGCAAGCTCGCAGAAGCAAGAAGAGGACCGCAGAAGCGGTCAAGAAGGAAATGGGTAGAGGTCGCAAGTGCGAGGTTCTTTCCACACCTGTGTGGCCGCAGGTGCAGCATTATGGGCGTAGAAGTGGTTGGCTCGCAGGTGCGCTGGAAAATTGTGCATATGCGATTGCGCAGATGCGGGGCTAGGACCGCAGAAGCGGAGGCCCAATTTTAGTGGATTACTGCAGAAGCAGAATTTTGGTCGCTTATGGGACACCGTAGATGCGGTTAAGTGTCCGCAGATGCCGAATGACTAGGCAGAACATATAAATTCCAGGGTTCGCAATTTTTCTTCATTTTGGACATTTTAAGCTCGGTCTAAGGCAATTTTTGAGAGGGTTTTTTAGGAGATTCTTGAGGTAAGTTCCTTGTGTTCATTTTTATTCAATAATCTTATTTCCCCGTTAATTTTTCCACCTAGATTATGTGGTTTTGAGGTATAATTAGGGGTGGGGGGTTTAAGGCTAGGGATTTGGAGAGTTGATTTAGGAAATTTGGGTGGTGATTAGGTGTCGTATTTTGATAAAATTTGTATGGCTGGACTCGTGGTTGAATGGGCTTTCGGGTTTTGTTATTTTTGTCATATTTCGAGATGTGGGCCTGGGGGACGGGTTTGAAGCGATTTTAGATTTTGCTTAATAATTTCGTATTTTTCTTGTGGAATTAATTCCTTTAGCCCATTTTGATTGTATCGTAATGTTTGTGGCTAGATTCGGGACATTTGGAGGTTGACTTGTGAGGCAAAAGTGTGTGGGAGTAAGGATTTGCTCGGATTGAGATAAGTAATACTTCTGAACTTGGTTCTGAGGGTTCGAAACCCCGAATTATGTTATATGATTGGTGTCAAGGTGACGCACATGCCAAGTGATGGGCGTTCGGGCGTATACTGTGAGAATTGTGACCTGGTCAATTGTATTGCACTGTATAGTGGATTTATCTTGTTGATATCCGTATTTTCATTATGTGATAAAGTAATTGAGCTATCAATCATGCTTAGGCTATATGATGGTACTGTTAGGAACCATAGAGGTTGTTTCTTGTCGTTGACTTATTGACTTCATTGAAATTTTGTACTCAATCATATTCATTCATTACATATCATATCTCAGCCTCTGTTGTTATTTATTGATACATCATATCCTTATTTTCGGGCTAGTTCCATGACATTGTGAGCCCATGAGAGAGAGACTGGAGAGATTTATGACTGAGTGATGTCGAGGGCCTGATTATAAGTGATATTATGGGATCCGGTTGCACGCACAGTGGGTTTTACTGATTTATGATAGCGCTTGGGCTGAAGGAGTCCCTTCGGAGTCTGCACACACCGCCAGTGAGCGCAGTTGATTATATTGAGGGATGGATCTTCCCTGGACATGGATCTTGTCCGAAGAATTTAAACCTGGGGATGGATCTTTCCCACGAGCTGGAATGGACCTACCTAGTACTGAGTAACTGATGGTCAGTTGATGTGTATATTACGAGATGGATCTTCCCTGGGCTTAATTGGCTATATACAATATTGAGTGATTGAGTATTTCAAGAGTGTTAGCATATGAGGTTGTCACCATGGTGCATCACATACAACATGTGCATGGCATGTAGAAGTAGAGGAGTTATATTCTTCATATCATTCAGATTTGATCTATCTTACTGTATTGAGTTTAACTGTTGAACTTGAAAGCATGTCTATATTTTTGCACTGTTATTTCCATATTGAACTATGTCGGTTGAGATTGTCAATACTTTCAGTCCAAAGTTTGGACTTGTTAACTATGGAGTTGGTTGTACTCACGCTACACCATGTACCTCATGTGTAGATCTAGGTGCTTTCGGTCACGACGACTGTTAAGTGTAGAGTCAGGATCTTCGGAGACTATCGAGGTAACCGCATGGCATTCGCAGACCTTGACTCGCCTTCTTTATCTATACTTATATTTCAGTTCTTATTCCTTAGATGTCGTAGTAGACTGTATCCCTGTATAGATGCTCATGTACTCAATGACACTCCAGTTTTAGGAGAGATTGTGTATTGAGTTACAAATATTATTCTACATTTAAAAGGTTTTTCTTAAATATTAATTGCTTCCGTATTTTTCCAAGTTTTTTTGTGATGAAATGGTTGAGTAGTTAGCTTGCCTAGTTCCACGATAGGTGCCATCACAATGGGTTGGTTTTTAGTCGTGACAAGTTGGTATCAGAGCCTAAGTTGCATAGGTCTTATGTGTCATGAGCAGGTTTAGTAGAGTCTTGCAGATCAGTACAGAGACGTCTATACTTATCTTTGAGAGGCTTCCAAACCCTTAGGAAACTTCACATTCTTGAATTCTTTTCGTGTGAATTTGTTGATTCCGGTAACTAAACTTCTATTATTCTATTTTCTCACAGATGGTGAGGACACGTGCTATCGGACAGGATGGACATCCACTAGTACCACCAGCTAGGGCCGCGGGAGGCTGAGGTCATAATAGGGGCAGAGGTGCAGCTCGTATAGCAGCTAGGGCAGCACCTGCAGACCCACCAATCGCTCCAGATCAGGAGCAGGTACCAGATACGGTTGAGCCAATGGGGTCAGCTCAGGCACCAGCTGTGCCCATTGTGATCCCAGGCCTTCAGGAGGTCTTGGCCCAAATTCTGACCGTGTGCACCAGTCTTACTCAGCCGATCTCTGTTGCGGCTGCAATAGCCACTTCTCAGGCCGGGGAGGTGCTAAGACTCTAGACACCAGAGGCCCTACTAACCTAGCCGGTTATCGCTGCTCAGGCCTATGTGGTTCCTGTTATGACTGATGATGAGCAGAGGAGAGTAGAGAGGTTTGGGAGGCTCTAGCTTCCAACTTTCAATGGGCAGAGTTTGAGGATGCCCAAGGTTTTTGGACAAGTGTTAGTTGATTCTTCGTAAACAAGTATTCTGGAGACTAATAGGGTCTCGTTCACTACTTTTCAGTTTTTTAGGGCTACTTTCAGTTGGTGGGAGGCTTATAAGAGGCGCAGGCTAGTCAGTGCAGCACCATTTACTTGGCAGAAGTTCTTCGTTCTCTTCTTGGAGAATTCGTGTCGTAGTCTCGCACAGAGTAGCTGCGCAAACAGTTTGAGCAGCTTTGTCAGGATGGCATGTCCGTGACGTAGTACAAGATGAGGTTTTTTGAGTTGGCTTGTCACGCAGTTTGGTTGGTTCCCATTGATAGGGAGAGGATTAGGAGGTTCATTGATGGCCTCGCATATTAGCTGTGATTGCTTATGACCAAGGAAACGATATTTGGTGCTACTTTCAATGAAGTTGTAGATGTTGCTCGATAGATAGAAATGGTACATAGCCAGGAGCGTGGTGAGGGGGAGGCCAAGAGTCCTCATGGATCGGGTGGTTTCGGCGGTGTTCCTTCTAGGGTCAGTTCTACTACAACAGGTGTTGTCCTTATAGGCATGCCCATACGGCTCGTCCAGTTCACCGTAGTGCATCATTCGGACATGGTTCATACAGTGCACAACAGGGTCAATCATCTCTCAGTGCCCTTCCAGCTCAAAGTTGTTCTCGTGTACCATCAACTTAGGGTTCATCTGTACCAAGTCCTTTTAATAGTTATTCTGGTTCTCGGGGTCCGTCTTTGTACTCATCACCATTCACTGGGAGAGGTTGTTTTGAGTGTGGAGAATTGGGTCATATCAAGAGGCATTGTCCCTGACTTTTGAGACATCCATCTCAATAGAGGAGTCAGCCTACGACTTCAACACTGATTACTTCACCGCCTGCCCAGCCAGCTCGAGGTATAGCTCAAGCAGCTAGGGGTCTCCCTAGAGGGGGAGGCCGATCAGGTGGCGGCCAGACCTAATTTTATGCTCTTCTTGCCAGACCAGATGCCATGTCTTCAGACATAGTGATCATAGGTATTATCTCTGTATGCCACAGGGATGCCTCTGTATTATTTGACCCTGGTTCCACTTATTCGTATATATCATCGTATTTTGCTCATTATCTGGATATGCCCCATGAGTCCTTTGTTTCATATGTTCATAGATCTACGCTCGTGGGTGATACTATTATTGTGAACCATGTATATCGGTCGTGTGTAGTGACTATTGGGGGATTGGAGACTAGAGTTGATCTCTTATTGCTTAATATGGTGGAGTTTGACGTGATCTTGGGTATGGATTGGTTATCTCCATATCATGTTATTTTGGATTGTCACGCTAATACCGTGATGTTGGTAATGTCGGGGTTGCAAAGGTTGAGTGGAGAGGTTCTCTAGACTATGTTCCCAACAGAGTGATTTCATATTTGAAGGCCCATCGGATGATTGGGAAGGTATGTTTATCTTATTTGGCCTTTGTGAGGGATGTTGGTGCTAATACCCCTATTATTGATTCTTTTTTGGTGGTGCAAGATTTCAAGATATGTTTCCTGCTGACCTATCGAGCATGCCCCCCGACAGGGATATTGACTTTGGTATTCACTTGGTGCCGGGCACTCAACCCATTTCTATTCCTCCATATCGTATGGCACCGGTTGAGTTGAAAGAGTTGGAAGAGTAGCTTCAGGAATTTCTTGATAAGGGGCTTATTAGGCCTAGCGTCGCCTTGGGGTGCACCGATTTTGTTTGTGAAGAAGAAGGATGGCACTATGAGAATATGCATTGATTATAGGCAGTTGAACAAAGTCACAATCAAGAACAACTATCCTTTGTCGCGTATTGATGATCTGTTTGACCCGCTTCAGGGAGCGAGGGTGTTCTTTAAGATTGATTTCAGGTCTGAGTATCACCAGTTGAATATTTGGGACTCGGATATTCTAAAGACAGCTTTCAGGACCTGTTATGGTCATTATGAGTTCTTTGTGATGTGTTTTGTACTGACCAACGCCCCAGCAGCGTTCATGCTTTTGATGAATAGTGTATTTCAGCCTTATGTCGACTCATTTGTCATAGTGTTCATTGATAATATCCTGGTGTACTCTCATAGCCAGGAGGAGCATGCCCAACATTTGAGGATTGTGTTGCAGCGGTTGAGGGAGGAGAAGTTTTATGTCAAGTTCTCCAAGTGTGAGTTTTGGCTTAGTTCAGTGGCATTCTTGGGGCACGTGATGTCTAGTGAGGGGGTTTAGGTGGATCCGAAGAAGATAGAGGTGGCCTAGACCGTCCTTAGCTACGGATATTCGGAGCTTTCTTGGGTTGACCGCTTATTATCGTCGCTTCGTGGAAGGTTTCTCATCTATTGCATCTCCCTTAACCAAATTGATCCAAAAGGTTGCTCCTTTCAGGTGGTCGGATGAGTGTGAGGAGAACTTTGAGAAGCTCAAGAATGCCTTGACCACAGCTCCAATTCTAGTTTTTCCATCAACTCCAGGCTCTTATACAGTGTATTGTGATGCTTCTCGGATCGGTATTGGGTGTGTGTTGATTCAGGAGGGTAGAGTGATTGCTTATGCTTCACGTCAATTGAAGCCTCATTAGAAGAACTACCTTGGTCATGATTTGGAGTTGATTGCCATCGTTCATGCATTGAATATTTGGACGCATTATCTCTACGGTTTGTCTTGTGAGGTGCTTACTATCACACCTCTTTTTTACACCTCGAGAGGGATATAAGGGAGTTTTTCCAATTTAAGTGACATTATTCGAAATGAGATTGAGTTGCCACTTGGAATAAATTATGGTGTCCCAAGTCACCGGTTTATTTTAAATCTCAAATCGAGGAAATTTCGACTTTCCTTTTGAAATCTGCGAACCAGAAATTCTAGATAAGGAATTATGTTAACCCGGGAGAAGGTGTTAGGCATTCCCGGGTTTCGTGGTTCTAGCACGGTCGCTTAGCAATTTATACTTGGCTTAAATTATTTAACTACTCATTTTTAGGACCTACGTGCAATTATCTTTTTACCATTTTAAATCACTTGATTATTCGCAATTAAAGAATTGAGTTACGCGTACGTATACTCTTTTCCTCTGGTATGTCAAAAATCATGTCACGCGAACGTGTCCACAATTAATAACGCTTTGTTTATTTCATTAAGAAAAATTTTGTTGAAGTTGCGCGAACGCATCCCTCGAGTTATTTTCTAGAAGAAAATCATAATTATATTACGTGCACGTATACATAATCACGATAATAGACTAAATCTCATCTAATGAAAGCAACGATGTTACTCAATTAATCAATTTTTCTAAAATTCGAGGTTAACAGGGAAGTCTAAATTTATGGATAAAGTATTATTGAGGAGTAAATTAATACCATCACTAAACAACTAATTATTTGTCTCAAACACACACACACAAAAACAAGCTTCAGGCATTTAGACAAATTCATTTCATGCCTTTCAATCACGCAGTCAAGTTGGAGACACAGGAATGGGACAGAAATTACCCATATGTGATTAATCCAAAACTTTTCCTAATCAAATATCATATCTCATCATGACATATATTTCCACACAATAAAACAGTGAATTCATTCTTAACCTAAGCTAAAGTTGGCCAACAAAATCACTACTCATATGAAATCACTACCCATAAATCTACCAAAATGCATTTCTATAGCTAATTGGATTTAACAATTCATTTGAAATTATATGAAATCACACTTACAAAATCCATAACTCAGCTATAATTGGTCAATTTCTGCCAAAAAGGTTTGAATATTATGTAAAAGCCACCTGCTCTACTGTTCCCTGTTGACTTATAGAAATGACAAAAACAATAGAAGAAAAACAAATTTACAGCGAAAAAAAGAATCTTCATTGGCTTTTTTATTACATAATGTCATAGTGGGAGACTCTTTAACACCAAATAATTGAAAACCACATATTAAAGCCTATCCAATTTTATTACTACTATTTTATATCTAAAAGAATAATGCACTGTAGTATATTAAATATTAGGAGTAATATTTGGTACCAATGATTCGAGGCCAACCGTCACAGAATTTTTCAAGTCCTTTGACATTAAAAATGAAAAAACAAAACATCCAAACGTTCCCCACCATTCACTAATTTCTTCTAAGTTACAAATAATGGGTGTTCAATTCTCATCAAAAGCCTTAGGAGGTTGCTGCTCTTTGTTGTAGTGAGCCACCAATGTATCAAAGCAGTAAATAAACATTTCAACAAAAGGAATTTGAAGGCCATAAGAAAGATAAATAACTACAATAAATACAATAGCTTAGCAGATCCCATAATATAGAGATTCACCCTATTACATAAATAATTACTCACTCATAGTGGCTGAAAATTTAAACATGAGGAAATTCCTAACTAGATGGCCAAAGCAAAAAAAAAATTAAAAAACAAAATCAACAAACCTACGCTGAAGCTGGTGCGTTTTTTTTTCAAAGAAGTCAAACCCTTTTTTTTTACGTATTTGTACAGTATGGTCCAAACACACCAGAAGCAACAGGGTTTATATATAAATATGCAGAAGTTTGATTTCATAAATACACACAACGCATGATTCAATATATATATATATATATATATATATATATATATATATATATATATATATATATACTCACATTACGGCCCTCACATGATGCTATGCTTTTTATGCAGCAAATAGTTAACATCTAACTTAAATTTTCAGATTTAAACACCTAACAGAGCAATCAGATGAAGAAGATTTAGTAGCCAAACATAATGAACAAACATAAATCAAACATAGCTTCAGCCAAAACAGTTCAAACTTTTATAAAAACAATTGATAGGGAAATACAAGTGAGCAATCACATACCTAAATGCAAAACACAGCAATCAAGGACCAAATGAAGGTCTGAAAATAGGGGAAAATGAAGCTCAGCAAATCAGCAAAGAAACCGATAGAAAACCAACGGCAAACCCGCAACTTCGAGAACCAGAAATCAACTCAATCCAAACCCATTTTTTGAGAACCCAGAACCAACAAAAAATACTAAAAAAAAGAATGTTTTTGATTTTTTTTTTTTATTTCTTTCTTCTGAAGATATAAAGTAAACTCGACTCAAAATGAACTCAAACCATGATGCCTTTTTTTTGTATGTTTTTTTTTTTTTTTAAGAAAGAAGTAGACTCAAACTAAGAAAATTTAAGAACCCTAAAATTTTCTACTCACTCATTCGGAAAATTTCCTAGATTGTTTGCCCTGATTTTTCTCTCTTTCCCCCTCCTAGCACATAAGACTTACCTCATATATATAGCCTTCAAAAACATTCAAAAATCTGCCCAAATCCGAAAAAATCTTCATTTTTTTTGAACAATTTTGGGTCAAATGGAGGGCGTGGATTGATTCACATCTATCCACAGCTCCCATTCATCCAACAATTGTCCTTTATGTACGGAAATTCGTATGATTTAGTAGAGAATATTTGCAATTTCTGACAGATCCGTTGGGAATAAAGGTGGCGTGGAGGGGAGGGGACCATTTGGGTGAACTCGGGCGAAACTCAGGTGAGTTGAAGCGAAATTGGTCGAAGAAGATGAAAGAACAGTGAGGGTGCGTCGTTTTCAGTGTTATTTAGGGATTGGGAATTGGGGAAAATGTTTATAAGTTGGTTTATATATTAAAGGCAACGGGCGGGTCAAAAACGACGGGTCAGGTCCGATATTTGGAACTGGGGCGGTAAAGTATTGGGCTGGGGAACTAAATTTGAGCTGAACAATTTGGGCCAAATGTGAAATCAGCCCACCTTTCAAGACATGTAATTCCTTTTTTTCAATTCTTTTGAAAATTAGATGGTGTTCTGTAAATGTGAAAAAATAAAAGCAGTTTTTGCATTTTTCAACCAAATGTCAACAAAGAAATTTTTCCAGAACAAAGTTCAAGAAAAGCTTCTCAGAATTTAGTTGAAACAAACTTTTTGGCAAAGAACTAAAAGTAATTTTACAGAAATACATTTTCAAGATTTTGAACCAAACGCACTTCCATGGATATTTTTAAGCTTCAATTTTAAGTTAACTAATTATAAAAATTATAAACGTTACTTAAATCTATATTAAAAGTGGAAAATAAATAAACTAAAATTAAAGACAAAATGTGAAATGAGCTATATTTTTGTGATTTTCAAATTTTATAAAACAAGTAATTACAGATTAACTCTAAAAGTGTAAAAATAAATCTTAAATGCAATGCATGATATTTGTGGTATTTTTATGATTTGAATAAAAATTAAACAAGCAAGAAAAATGTAAACAATTGAATAAAAATCTACAAAATTCCTAAAAATGGCAAATAATCAATAAAAATCTATTTTCTTGGATTTTTTAGGAGTATTTCATGTATGGCAAAAATCACGTGCTCACAGCTGCCCCTCTTTGCTCGGAGACACGAAGGGTTTTTGGGCAAAGATAAAATGAGCAATTACGAGGGATTTTTGCCCGTTTGAAACTCCATGAGAAGCATTTTTTGAAAGAGTCTGACCGAACCTTGCTTCAGAGGCTGCCTACATATCCTTGGCTATAAAGGAATCAGGTCAATATAGTTCTGGATGTTTTAGTAGCTGGGACTACCAAAAACTGTGATTTCACTGCTGTTGCTGTTGTTTCTACTTGCTGAGCTCCTTATTACACCAAAATGGAAAGTAAAAAGCTAAACTAGCTAAGCCTATCAATTACGAGTTACAAGATTCCTATCTATAAATCTCTTGAAGCTTGATCTTGAGTCATGGCTGGTTCTTGCTGCAGACTCCGATCTAAATTTTGATGTTCGTCAGCTGTAGGTGCTGGCTCCTTCTTCTTCAGCTTTTCGGATTAAGGCGGGGCATGCGAGGCTTGTGGCTTCAATCATATCTTGAGCAGTCCGCATCTTTCTCTGCTTCAACATTTTGAGTTCACTTCTTTTTTGTTCTTTTTGTTCTTTTCTTTATTTTGGATTGAGACTCATTCTTTTGGTCATCTCGAATCATGTGCCTCGAGGTCAAACCTGCTTAGACACCAAAATAAAAAAAACGAACGAACTTTTCTGCCCCAGTTTTCACTAGGAAAATTTCGTGAGTTATTTGTAAATAAAACCTACATTATTTCTCTATTGAAAGAAATAAAGTAAGGATCGTGTGTCTTTAGGAGGAAGGATTAGGGAATGGAGCCCTATACCTAAAAACTCAACTTAGGGATTGGAGCCCTAATATTGGTAAAAGGCGACTAGGGAATGGAGGACCTATGTCTAAAAGCCAAACTCGGGGATTGGAGCCCTAATGTTGGCAAAAGGCGACTAGGGAATGGAGGCCCTATGTCAAAAAAAGCTCAACTCATGGATTGGAGCCCTAATGTTGGCAAAAGACGACTAGGGATTGGATGCCCCATGTATAAAAACTCAACTCAAGGATTGAAACCCTAATATTGGTAAAAGGCGACTAGGGAATGGAGGCCCTATGTCTAAAAAGCTCAACTCAGGGATTGGAGCCCTAATGTTGGCAAAAGGCGACTAAGGAATGGAGGCCCTATGTCTAAAAATCTCAACTCAGGGATTGGAGCCTAATGTTGGCAAAAAGGCGACTAGGGAATGGAGGCCCTATATCTAAAATCTCAACTTAGGGATTGGAGCCCTAATGTTGGCAATAAGCGACTAGGGAATGGAGGCCCTATGTCTAAAAGCTCAACTCAGGGATTGGAGCCCTAATATTGGTAAAAGGCGACTAGGGAATGGAGGCCCTATGTCTAAAAAGCTCAACTCAGGGATTGGAGCCCTAATGTTGGCGAAAGGCGACTAGGGAATGAAGGCCCTATGTCTAAAAACTCAACTCAAGGATTGGAACCCTAACGTTGGCAAAAGGCGACTAGGGAATGGAGGCCCTATGTCTAAAAATCTCAACTCAGGGATTGGAGCCCTAATGTTGGTAAAAGGCGACTAGGGAATGGATGCCCTATGTCTAAAAAGCTCAACTCAGGGATTGGAGCCCTATTGTTGGCGAAAGGCGACTAAGGAATGGAGGCCCTATGTCTAGAAAGCTCAACTTAGGGATTGGAGCCCTAATATTGGTAAAAAGCGACTAGGGAATGGAGGCCCTATGTCTAAAAACTCAACTCAGAGATTGGAGCCCTAACGTTGGCAAAAGGCAACTAGGGAATGAAGACCCTATGTCTAAAAACTCAACTCAGGGATTGGAGCCCTAATGTTGGTAAAAGCATAAAAGATTGTGGTTGGGAATCTAAACTATCATTTTTGATTGGATTTTCTTCTTTTTTTCATTTTCTTTTTTTTTATTTCATTTTATTTCGATAAAATGCAGGAAAGAATTTTGGAGGAAAACTTCCCTTTTGGGTTGATTGTTAATGCAAAACTGTTTCTAGCCTTTGCGCAACTTTTCTTTTGGCTGCACCTGCTTTTGCGAGGTTGTCTTGGGCTGAACCTATTTCAATTTCAAACAAAGAACAATTGTTAGTTTGAAACGGTGGTTGGTTTTGTGGCCTTGATTTGTCTCGATGACTCGATCTTGGCCTGAACCTTTGTTGAGAACCTCTATTGCTTGCTGGCTTTTCTGAAGATTGATCTCTATTCGAAAACCGAGAAGCGCAACTTTTCAAAATTTCTCATGACGGCGTATAGGCGTTGGCCCTTTCACTTTATTCTGCCTCTAGGGGCTTTGACTTCGAATTTCTTTTAATTTTCAATAAACTCTGATTTTAAAGCATCAATCATCATGTCCAGTCGGTATCGACTTTGTACACCCGCTGAGGCTAGGTACTTTTATTTGGACTTGGCTTTTATTAAGCGGAACCCTGTAAAACCAATCTTGCCACCTTTTCTTTGCATTAGTTTCGGAACAAAGTTAGACCGAAAGGGATTCAAGGAAAAGTATACAAAGGACATGAAAATGAATTTAAGGAGAAATGTCCGTTTCGGGGAAGAAGAAACATACTTATCTGGGGTGCATGTAGACTTCAATAGACATGACATGCTTCTTGGACTGGATACCCGATCCGCGCAACTAATCCAACATCTCACATACCCATTGCGATCCGTGTTTTTAAACCGAGAGACCTTGCCAGGAACCCTTTCAGTACCAGTGGTGGTGAGGGGTTTTTTCTTTTCGATCAACGCCTTTTCAGGTTTTCGCCAATCGACCTCTCTCATTTCTCTTCTCATCATTGCCTTATAGTGCTATTTTACGATTTTTCACTAATAAGACTCTCTCGTTTTTAATTTCTCGGCTCATCGTCGACTTATGGTGCCCGGGGGTTTTCACCAATAAGACTTTCTCATTTTATTTCTCTCATCTTGATTATGTCGGATCCAAAAAACCGCGTTCTCCGATTTTGAAAAACCTTCTGCCGATTGATCGGAAGGACTTGAACCAGGTTTGGGTAAAAAGAACTTGGATCAAATTACAACTTTGGAACCGTTCGGGTGGGATCACCGCCAAATCATTATAACATCTGCCCCAGTTTCACTTTTGGGAAAAATTGGATTTTTGTTTTGGTGTGACTGAACCCCAGAGAGAGGCTTCCTACGTATCCTTACGGAATCAAGTCGAACGTAGTTCAGGAAAATATTTTGTTTTGTTGTTTTGTTGTTGTTGTTGTTTTTTTACAAATGTCTTTGAGTTCCAAAGAGGGTTAGACATAATACCTCTTGACTGCGTCTGTATTTACATCTGCTTCGAGGTCATTTCCTTCAATGTCTCCTAAGTACAATGCTCTTCTTAACAATATCTTCCTGATGATGTATGGACCTTTCCAATTAGGGACAAATTTGCCTTTTGCTTCCTGATGATGGGGGAGAATACGCCTTAGAACGAGTTGCCCCACTTCAAAATTTATACGCCGCACTTTCTTGTTGTAGGCACGGGCCATTCTTTGTTGATACAACTGCCCGTGGCAAACTGCGGTCATCCGCTTTTCGTCAATCAGGGTCAACTATTCCAAATGGGTTTTGACCCACTCACTGTCTTCGATTTCAGCTTCAACGATGATCCGGAGAGAAGGGATCTCGACTTCTGCAGGTATTACGGCTTCAGTGCCATAAACCAAAAGATACGAGGTTGCTCCGATTGATGTGCGCACAGTAGTGCGATATCCCAACAATGCAAAAGACAACTTTTCATGCCACTGCCTGGAACTTTGAATCATCTTTCTCAAAATCTTTTTGATGTTCTTGTTTGTTGCTTCGACGGTACCATTGGCTTTAGGCCGATAAGGAGTAGAGTTCCGATGCGTTATCTTGAATTGCTCACATATCTCCCCCATCAAATGACTATTCAAATTCGTAGCATTGTCTATGATAATAGTTGTAGGGATACCGAAATGGCATATAAGATTGGAGTGCACAAAATCTACCATAGCTTTCTTGGTGACATATTTGAGAGTGATTGCTTCAACCCATTTAGTAAAATAGTCGATGGCGACTAGTATGAATCTGTGCCCATTTGAGGCTTTTGGCTCGATTGGCCCAATAACGTCCATGCCCCAGGCAACGAATGGCCAGGGCGCTGACATGGGATGCAATTCCGTGGGAGGTGCATGAATCAAATCACTGTGCACTTGACACTGATGACACTTGCGAACAAAACTGAAGCAGTCTCTTTCCATGGTCATCCAGTAGTATCCTGCTCGGAGGATTTTCTTTGCCAAAACATACCCGTTCATGTGGGGTCCGCACACTCCTGTGTGCACTTCATACATGATTTTTCCAGCCTCTTCGGCATAAACACATCTTAACAAGTTGAGATCCGGCGTCCTTTTGTACAAGACATTGCTGCTCAAGAAGAAACCACTTGCGTGTCGTCTAATGGTTCTTTTTTGGTCTCAACTGGCTTGATCGGGGTATTCTTTGGTTTTCAAAAATCTTTTGATGTCATGATACCATGGTTGAACCTTTGGTTCTGCCTTAACCATATTGCAGTAGTCGTGTCTTTCCTTGATTTGGATTTCCAAGGGATCAATATGGGCATTGCCTGGGTATGGCAGCATCGAGGCCAAAGTGGCAAGTGCATCAGCTAGTTCATTGTGGCAATGAGGGATGTACCTGAACTCTATCGACTTGAATTGCTTGCCAAATTCTTCCACATGTTGCTTATAAGGAATAAGCTTGACATCTCGGGTTTCCCCTTTTCCTTGAGCTTGTCGAATAATCAAATCTGAATCTCCCATGATCACTAGCTCTTTGACATCTTGGTCGATTGCCATGTTCATACCCATAATGCAAGCTTCATACTCAGCAGTGTTGTTTTTGCAGAAGAACCTAAGCCTGGCTGTGGCCGGATAATGTTGACTGTTGGGTGAGATCAAAATGGCCCCAATTCCAACACCTTTTTGCGTTTACCGCTCCATCAAAGAACATTTTCCAAGCATTGGTGTCCTCGGATATTGCCTTAACTAAATTTACCTCTTCATCAGGAAAGTAGGTGTTCAAAGGTTGGTATTCATCATCAACTGGGTTTTCAGCCAAGTGATCTGCTAATGCCTGGGCTTTCATTGTCGTGCGAGTGACATAGACTATGTCAAATTTAATGAGCAAGATCTGCCACTTTGCTAACCTTCCAGTGGGCATTGGTTTCTAGAATATGTACTTTAAAGGGTCCAACCTGGTAATGAGGTAGGTGGTGTAGGCCAGCAGGAAATGCCTCAGCTTCTGAGCAACCCAAGTTAAAGCGCAGCAAGTTCTTTCCAACAAGGTATATTTGGCCTCGTAGCTTGTGAACTTTTTGCTCAAATAGTAGATTGCATGTTCCTTCCTCCCGGTCACGTCATGTTATTCGACGAAACATCCAAAATAATTCTCCAAGACTGTCAGATATAAGAAAAGAGGCCTTCCTGGTTCAGGCGGGACCAATACTGGCGGGTTCGACAAGTATTCTTTGATTTTGTTAAAAACTTCTTCACACTCGCCTGTCTATTTAATTGCTGTGTCTTTCTTTAACAGCTTGAAAATGGGTTCACATGTGGATGTCAACTGGGCAATGAATCGGCTGATGTAGTTCAATCTTCCGAGCAAACTCATAACATCTTTCTTGGTTCTTGGAGGAGGCAAATCTCGAATGGACTTTATCTTGGTTGGGTCTAACTCGATGCCCCTCCGACTGACTATGAATCCCAAAAGTTTGCCAGATGGAACCCCGAATGCACATTTGGCTGGATTCAGCTTCAGATCATATTTATGCAGCTACTCAAAGAATTTTCTCAAATCCCGCACATGGTCACCTTGAGTCTTGAACTTGATGATCACGTCATCCACATACACCTCTATCTCTTGGTGCATCATATCATGGAAAATAGTGGTCATGGCTCTCATGTAGGTTGCCCCGGCATTCTTCAGACCAAAAGGCATGACCCTGTAGCAATAGGTTCCCCAAGGTGTTGTAAACATTGTCTTCTCTACATCTTCCTCGTCCATTAGGACTTGATGATACCCAGCGTAACAATCCACAAAAGACTGTATCTCATGTTTGGCACAGTTATCAACGAGGATGTGGATGTTTGGCAAAGGGAAATTGTCCTTAGGACTTGCTTTGTTCAGATCCCTGTAATCCACGCACACTCGGGTTTTCCCGTCTTTCTTTGGCGCTGGAACTACATTGGCTAACCAAGTGGTACATCGAACCACTCGGATCACCCCCGCTTTTAACTGTTTTGTGACCTCTTCTTTAATTTTGTCACTAATATCAGTTTTAAACTTTCTCTGCTTTTGCTGAACAGGGGGATAATTAGGGTAAGTTGGCAACTTATGAACCACCAAATCAACACTGAGTCCTGGCACATCGTCATATGACCAAGCAAACACATCTTTGAACTCAAATAAAAGTTGGACCAAAGCACCCCTAGTTCTTTCATTTGCGTGAATGCTTATCATGGTCTCTTGGACTTCTTCTGAATTACCCAAATTTACCGGCTCTGTAATATTTAAGTTTGGCTTAGGTTTATTCTCAAATTGCTCTAATTCTCGATTTATTTCCCTAAAAGCCTCTTCTTCATCATAGTCTGGCTCTTGATTCATTATTTCACAGTTAGACAACGTGTTTGGATCTGAGGGTGAAGTTTGCAAGCATGTCATGTTATTTAAAGCCGCATTATTAGAATTGAAAGAAGAAATAAAGAGAAAATAACAAAAATCAGAAGGAATAAAGAAAGATGAACGATGAAATATTGATTTCATTTCATTAAATTTGAAGATAATAGGGTTTACAATAGAAATTAATAGATGGAAAACTAAAGAAAACATCTAAGTTACACCCTAAATAACTTGTGATGCAGAAAAAATGGCAGGACAGGTCTACCGGGACTCCCGCCTGATTGGGAATGGCGTAGCCTTCCAATTCTGCAGTTTGGCATTAGGTCCCATATACAGCACCTCAGCGGTGCTTGAGCCTTCCCCTGGTTGAACCATATGGGCTTCATATAGTATCTTCCTTATGGCCCCACAGATCTCTTCAATCTTTTCGGCCATAAAGGCCTCATCCTCTTCTTCTTTATTGTATTTGGGCTTGACAAATGTTTATACAGATGTGGCACTGGCTGCGGCAGGACCCATCCATCATTCTTTCTACCATCCGCCTATTTTATATCAGCCAGTGTGGGTTTGAAGCCTACCCCAAAGAACTTTTCACTGGCAGGCAGGGTGATAGGTTCAGTTATTCCTTGCAATTATTTTCCGAGCCCCTTCCCCAGTTTGAAGCCGCGCCTGATCATTTCCTTAGCGACCATGATTGATGCATTTGAAAGAAAGGGTTGAGGGCAAGGTTTTCCTTCTTCGCACTGATCTGCAACCAAGATTTCAAAGGCCTGATAGACTATGTGCTCACTCCCCTCTCTTGCTTCAAGACATGGGACTGATGGGTCCCGATAAATTGATTGCTCATCTTCCCCGTAGACCACAATCTCTTGATCCTCATGCTCGAACTTCACCATCTGGTGAAGAGTAGAGGGTACAGCCCCCGCTGCATGAATCCACGGCCTCCCCAAAAAAAAGTTGTAGGATGTGTCCATGTCCAGAACCTGGAAGGTTACTTCAATGTCTACTGGGACGATGATCAGAATTAGATCAATCTCTCCAATTGTGTCCCTTTTGATACCATCGAAGGCACGTACACAAACATTGTTGGGTCGAATTTTTTTGTACCGATTTCCATACGCTGCAGAGTTGAGAGTGGGCAAATGTCTACCCTAGAGCCTCCATCCAACATAACCCTTTTCACGTAGTACCCTTCGCATTTGACTGTCAGGTGCAGGGCTTTGTTATATGCGGCCCCTTCTGGGGCAAGTAATTTTTGCTGAAGGAGATCTGGTTGATTGTGAAAAATCTTTCTGCCATTTTCTCCAACTGCTCTACAGAAGTCTCAACAGGCACATATGCTTCGTTAAGGGTCTTGATCAATATATTTTGATGTTAGGTTGAGTTCATCAACAAAGATAACAAGGAGACTTGTGCGGGAGATTTTCAAAGCTGGTCGATCACCTCAAAATCTTCCATTTTCATCTTTTGAAAGAAGGCCTCCGCTTCTTCGGCACTCACGGGCTTCTTAGGTGGGAAGCGATTTCTAGTGGAGTTGTTCACCTCTTCCAAATTGAAATACTTTTCAACCGGGTTATTTTCTTGAACTTCTCCTGAGATTTCTTTGCCCCTATAGGTCACCACCGATTTGTTGTAATTCCAGGGCACAGTGGTAGGATCTGTCATGGGCTTTTGTGGCGTGCAGCCAATAAACACAGGCTCACTCAGCGTTGGTGGATTAATTGGCCCCCACATCACATAAGCTCCCTTGGGCACATATATTTGGGTTGTCTTGTTCAGCTTGAATCTCCTGGGAGGACTCAAAGTCATCTGTTTTTCTTTGCGGCCTCGAGGGACATAGATAACAACATCTTTGGGAGGCGTTGCCCCAGTTTCAACTTCAATTTTCTTCTCTGACTTTGGAGGGGTGGTTTTGTTCTTTTTCTCCCCTTTGTCTTGCTTCGGGGTAGCTTTTGATTTCTTTTCCACATCAGCGATGGCAATGATGGCCTTCAACGCTGGGTCAAATTCCTTATCCTCATAAATCATTCCGATTATTGGCCCGTTGTTGTCGGCAGGCAGTGGGTTGTTAGTCACGTTGGGAATATCTTCATCGCTTAGCACTATCTTTCTTTGTTCTATCAAGTTCTCCACGGCTCTCTTCAGAGTCCAGCAATCATCCGTGTCGTGCCCTTCTGCCCTTGAGTGATAGGCGCATCGGGTACCAGCTTTGTAAGCGGGTGATGCTGGGTTCTTTCTGGTTTGGAGAATGGGCTGCAACAAACCCATCTGAACAAGTTTGGGGAATAAGCTAGAATAGGATTCACCGATGTGTGAAGTTTAGCCACTTGGGTGGTTCACGAGGGTGGAAATTGTTTTGTGGAGGCCGGGGGTTGTAGTGGTTTTGGTAAGGAGGCTGGTTTCTAGGAAATAGGGCTTGGTTCCGGTTGGCTTGTTGTTGTGGCCGGACATAAGGTTGAGCATTCATGACCATGTATGGCTGAGGAGCATAGGCCACGTCTTGGTGGGAGTAATAGTGTTGTGGGGTCCTTTTTGAGAAAAGGGATCTGGGAGTACGGTGTTTTCTTGCACCTAATGCTACCATGGATGTTTCTTCCTTTTTCTTGCCTTTCGCTACTCCTCCAGACCCACCCTGAATGGCTTGGGAGGTAGCTATGATAGCGGATTGGCTTAGAATTCTACCCGTTTTCAAACCACTTTCAACTATTTCGCCAATCTTGATGGCTTCAACGAACGGTTTACCCATTGCGGACATCATATTTTGGAAGTAGTCAGCTTTCTGGGCTTGGAGGAAAACTGTGACCATTTCAATCTCGTCCATCGGAGGCTTTACCCTTGAGGCCTGCTCACGCCATTTAACTGCATACTCTCAGAAGCTTTCCGAGGAATTCTTCTTCAAGTTTGTCAATGAGTTCCTATCTAGAGCAATATCAATGTTGTACTGGAACTGCCTGACAAAATCTCTAGCAAGATCATCCCAGATGTGCCAACGGGGATATATCTTGGTCCATGTACCACTCAGATGCGATGCCAACCAGACTTTATCCGAAATAGGCCATGAGGAGTTCTTCCTTTCCACCGGCTCCTCGCAGCTGGTTGCAATATCTCTTGAGATGAGCAATAGGATCACTGTGCCCATCATACTTCTCAAAGTTTGGGGTTTTGAATCCCAATGGTAGATGCACATGAGGTAACATACATAAGTCAGCATAGGATACAATTTTCTGTCCACTCAAGCCTTATATGCTTTTGAGACTCTATTCCATACTCCTCATGTTCCTCGTAATCTCTTCTTGCTCAGAAGTTTTGGTGGTCTTTTCTTGCCCCGTAGTGAACTCATATTGGGGTGGTTGAGAGTAAGTATAGGTGGGAAACTGTGCAGGTTCCAGTGGGAAAGATGGTGTTTGGAAGGTGAAGGATGATGGGTCAAAGCTAGGCCTGGGCAACGTAGGCTGTGTAGTGGCTGAGCATGGCGGAGCAGTGAAAATATTTGAAGCCGCTCCTGAGGCTAACACCTGGGGGCGAACCTCAGAAGGTGTTCCAACAAAGTGGGCCGAGATGGTAGGATATCCGAGTGGGGTATTGGGGTGACTGATCGGGATATTGGAGGTTCCACCTACCCTAGGAAAAAGCTCGGGAAATCTGGGGATTACACTTGGTGGCTCTCTTCCGTTTGACCGGGAGTCCCACATTTTCATCTTGCGGAGATGCAGTAACCTGTTTTCCTCGGCAATCACCGATTCTGAAGTCGGGATACCTGAGATCGGACTCTCATCCGCGATAGGAACTATTGGCAGAGTGATTTCTGAAGACATTTCAACGCTACCTTTTGACCTCGTGAAGTATGGATGCAAAGCCATACTACCGTAAAACCAACCACCTTACTATAGAACCTAAACTTGACAGTAGACAACCAATTGGTTAGTTTGAAACAAATAACACATAGGAAATCGCATGTTGGGGTGTGATGCACCTATACAGTTAAACGTGTTTCTACATGTTTCGCAACGGTTGCATGTTTCATCCCAGTTTTGCTTATTTTCCCCAATTTTCTCTTCTTGCCTCATCGGTTATTCCTTATTTTCCTCTCTTTTCTTTCCTTTCTGTTTTTGGTTTTTCTTTGACTCTCTTTTCTTTCTTTTTGGTTTTTCTTATGGTTCTTTCCCTCTTTTATTTAAATTGTTTACAACAATCATGACCGGATCTGATGAGGATTGCCTACGTATCACGATGCCACGCGAATCAAATCATAACGTAGTTCAAGAAGTAAATGCGAAAAATAAAAGGACAATTTTTTGTGGGTTTTTTTCAAATTTTCATTAATAAAACTTTACTGAATTACAAAAAGAATCGAAACATACCTTTTCTAGGACTCTAAGACTCAGGACATGCCTCTTCTAGGAATTGAAAACAGACTCGAAACATGAAAATACAGACTCGAAAAAAGGAAGAAGATACAATCAAGAAAACATCAGTGCCTCCAACCCTGTTCTAGGAACACCAACTGGTCTTGAAGCGGGCCTATTTGCCATGTCATCTTGGAGCCGATAGAGTTCTTCCATTATCTAACGAACAAAGATCATCACAGTGGCGAAAAACATGGATCTTGTCATGTTTTCACACGCACTGCATTTCATGGTAATGTATTCAGCAATCCTTCAAACCCACTCTCTTATGATGCCCTTCTCTTGCAACAAACGGCCAATCTGACGGGATCTAGCCTCTAAGACCTGGGTGGCAGCGTGATTTTGCTCTTGCAAGTGTTGTAAGTACTCTTCCAACCGTGCCATTAAGGCGTAACAATGTTCTCTCTCGGCCTTAAAATTTTTGGCTTGCTTAGCCATTTCACCTTCGAGGTTGCTAATCTCCTTTTCCAACCTGTGACCCCTCTTTCATATCTTTCTTTTATTTGTTGAACGAAAGCTGCATGCCCCTCGGCGTTTTTAGCCAACCTCATTCGTGATTTTTCTAGTTCAGACTCAGCTTTTTGTAGGCCATCTTCATAGTCACGCACCTTTTGAGTAAGGTTGTAAATGAGCCTTTCATCTTTCCTGCTTCTGCCCGGGTTCTTGGCCGCTATTTTTAGCTGTCGAACCTGGGCTCTGAGAGCTTCATTTTCTCGAACCAATCTTCTCCTCTCACCCTCAGCCTCTTGTGCTTGTAAATCGTTGTTGAAGGTGACATTTCTCAACTTTTCTCGCAAAACATGAATGGTGGCCTGATATTCCTTTTCCTTTTCCCCCCAGGCTAACCTTTCTTGAATTTTGTCATCAAAGGCTTGAACATGGGGCCTTTTGGTGGGCCTCACGGGCTCGGGCTTCGGCTCATTGTTCACATAAAAGCTCCTTTCAAATCAAGCAGCATAATTGGGATCAACTTCGCCCTTAGTCGGGTCTAGTACCTGGGTGCTACTTTTTAGATATTGACAACAATTCCAGTCCCTTTGAACTAAAGCCTCAGGGATTTCTGCTTCTGGTTGCAGTTCAATGACTTGGGTGCTTAGGTCTACCTCTTCGGGTATCACTTGATATCTTCCCAGTTGTCTTAGAACTCTTTGTGGTGCATATGGTTGTATACTTCTTGCTCCCATCATCATCAAAAAGCCCTTTGAAGTGGTCATGTATATGATCTCTGTTATTGGGAGCCATCCTATGGTCCATTCAATTTGATTTGCTCTCGATTTTCTCAAATAGGAAACCCAGGCTTCAAACCCCTCCGGTGGTTTGTAATCTTCTACCCTTTACTCATACGTTTTGATGAAATTGTTCCCATCTGAAGCGTATCTCATGAACTTAGGATGACGGCGAAGGTGTTCGATCATCCACATCTGAAGAAGAATGTTGCAGCCTTCAAAAAATTGACCCCCAGATTTGCACAATGTTAATGCCCGGTAAATGTCCGCCAACACTAATGGGACAAGCGTGTGATCTTTTTTGTCAATGAGGACCTGTGCGATTCTGGCCATGCGAAGGTCTATTGTACCCTCAGAATTCGGAAATACCATGATTCCTAGAAATGCCACGATGAAAGCAAACCGTCGATGAATTTGCCATATGCTTTTGTCTTGTTTGTTACTCAACCCCTTCTCATGTGTTTCAAACCCGGCCGAGTGTCCAAACCTGAAATACAGGAAGTAGAACAAACAACTCCCTTTGCTTGCACGGTCCTTGCTCATTTGTTTGCTAATTTTCAAAAGATCGAAGAATTTGTGTACTGAGGGAGCCCTGGGGAATATGAGTTGCTTCTTTCTTAACTCTTGGCCGAAATCGATGTACTCGGCTATTTCTTCCAGAGTGGGTGTGAGCTCGAAATCCGAGAAACAGAACACATTGTCAACGGGATCCCAAAAGGTCACCAAAGCCTTAATTAAATCCTCTCGTGGTTTGATGTGCATTATGTCTACCAGGGAACCCAAATGCTCTTTTACCCAAAGTTGGTCATCTTCATCTAAATCACCCCACCACTTACGTAGCTGCATCCGAGCCCTTTCTATGACAGATTGCAATGATTCCTAGACGGTATTCATTTGTACCTGCGGAGGGTTAAGGTTAGGGTTGACTCTTGTGGACTCTTTTTGCAAAACAAGTTTTCTAAAAAAAATCAGGACAAGCACCCTTTTTATTGCTATGTTAGAAAAATGATCATTTTTGCAAATGTGGCCCCTTTACAATTCCAAATGAATTTTGAGGCCGGGGGTAAGTATTTAAAAGAAAAAGACACCTTTTAAACAGACTTTCCTGTTTCTCCTGAAAATAGCCTTTTAACAATTGGAATGTAATCTAACGCTATTCCAGTAAGAAATGACTTAAAAACAAACCGAAGTTGGGTCAGCTTTATTGTTTTAACCAAAGCCCTGAAACACCTTTTATTTTATTATTTGGTAAAAATGAGGCCGAACCTTATGTGGGTTGCCTACGTATCCCACATCCGGTGAGAATCAGACCTGCGTAATTCGGGAAGATCGAGAATGGATTAGATATACTAACTCTTTTTGGAATTTTTGAAAGGAATGCTTTAAAAGAAGAAAGGAAATATTTTTTTTTTTTGATTTTTTGATTTTTATTTTTGTTTTGTTTTTAAAAGAAAGACTTCTAAAATTTTATTTGCATTTGATTTGAACTTTGGGAATTTTAAAAGTAAAAGAAAATATTTTTGTATTTTGGAAGTTGCCTCTTAATTTTTGAAAGAGAGACTTTTAAGAAAATGCTTTGAATTTTGAGCTTTTGTTTATTTACAAAAGTACTTCTAAAGAAAACCAAAGAATATTTTTTGACTTCAAAAAAAAATTTCAAAACTTTTTATTGACATTTACGAAAGAAATACTTTTAAAGAAAGAAAAGAATATTTTCCCTTTTTTAAAAAAAAATTTGGAAAAATACTTCAAAATAAGGGAAACCCGTATTTTGGATTTTTCTTTTTATTTCTTTCTTTTTTTCCGTATGATAGACTTCAGAAAAAAGGAAGGATCTTTTTTTTATTATTTTTTTAAAAAATTGGGGCGGAACCGATGAGGTTTGCCTACGTATCTCACATCCGGTGAGAATCAGACCCGCGTAGTTCGATCAGTTTTGACGGAACAGGGAAAATATGGCACTTGAAATTTGGCTCATTTTGAAATGACTTTTCTTTTTTTCAGAATTTCGGCAGAGTTTCCGAATTTTCTAAATACCTACTTCTCACTTTTTTTTTAATTTTCTTTTTTGATTTTTTTTATTTTCTTTCCCTATCTAGAAGCCGGTCAACATGCAAGCCGAAACAAACAGATGCGCAAATATCACGTAAGATGCATCAGGATGGTCTTTATTTTGGGTACACCTGTCCTAGACGGACCCAACCCCTGTATTGAGTCCCCAAGGTTAAATGCACGTGATGCAAACAATCGTTCCTACTAGGGATCCAGCATGAGGTTGCATTATTCTAGGTTTAAAACCTGGGGTTTGTGGTCTAGACTTGGGTTACTCGAGTGGACAACTGGGGTTGAGGAGGGGGCAACGTACCAGGAGAACAAAAGTCTGCACGGCCTTGTTGCTTGCCCAGCCTCATTCTATTTGGTATAACTTCTAATAGAAAAAGTGGGTCACGCGAACGTGTGCACCGTTTTTTTTAGAAGACTCAGAAGGGAGGCGTAAGAAGACATTTAAATACAATTCAAGTAATATAAAGTGGAAAATAAATGGCAATTAGCATATTAGGTCCATAAAAATACAGTAATATCAACAATAAAGCCAAATAAAATCACATTAACAAGCTCGAATTCTTGAACCCTGAACCAGAGATTCTGGGTTCGATCCCCAGCAGAGTCGCCAAAGCTGTCACACCTCCTTTTTACACCCCGAGAGGGATATAAGGGAGTTTTTCCAATTTAAGTGACATTATTCGAAATGGGATTATTTATCTTTATCAGAGTTGCCACTTGGAATAAATTATGGTGTCCCAAGTCACCGATTTATTTTAAATCCCAAATCGAGGAAATTTCGACTTTCCTTTTGAAGTCTGCGAACCAGAAATTCTAGATAAAGGAATTCTGTTAACCCAGGAGAAGGTGTTAGGCATTCTCGGGTTCCGTGGTTCTAGCACGGCCGCTTAGCAATTTATACTTGGCTTAAATTATTTAACTACTCATTTTTAGGACCTACGTGCAATTATCTTTTTACCGCTTTTAAATCACTTGATTATTCGCAATTAAAGAATTGAGTTACGCGTACGTATACTCTTTTTCTTTGGCACGTCAAAAATCATGTCACGTGAACGTGTCCACAATTAATAACGCTTTGTTTATTTCATTAAGAAAATTTTTGTTGAAGTTGCGCGAACGCATCCCTCGAGTTATTTTCTAGAAAAAAATCATAATTATGTTACGCACACATATACATAATCAAGATAATAGACTAAATCGCGCCTAATGAAAGCTACGATGTTACTCAATTAATCAATTTTTCTGAAATTCAAGGTTAACAGGGAAGTCTAAATTTATGGATAAAGTATTATTGAGGAGTAAATTAATACCATCACTAAAAAAACTAATTATTTTCTCAAACACACAAAAAAAAAACAAGCTTCAGGTATTTAGACAAATTCATTTCATGCCTTTCAATCACGCAGTCAAGTTGGAGACACCGGAATGGGACAAAAATTACCCATATGTGATTAATCCAAAACTTTTCCTAATCAAATATCAGATCCCATCATGACATATATTTTCACACAATAAAATAGTGAATTCATTCTTAGCTTAAGCTAAAGTTGGCCAACAAAATCACTACTCATATGAAATCACTACCCATGAATCTACCAAAATGCATTTCTATAGCTAATTGGATTTAACAATTCATTTGAAATTATATGAAATCACACATACAAAATCCATAACTCAGCTATACTTGGTCAATTTCTGCCAAAAAGCTTTGAACATTATGTAAAAGCCACCTGCTCTACTGTTCCATGTTGACTTATAGAAATGACAAAAACAATAGAAGAAAAATAAATTTACAGTGAAAAAAAGAATCTTCATTGGCTTTTTGATTACATAATGTCATAGTGGGAGACTCTTTAACACCAAATAATTGAAAACCACATATTAAAGCCTATCCAATTTTATTACTACTATTTTATCTCTAAAAGAATAATGCATTGTAGTACATTAAATATTAGGAGTAATATTTGGTACCAATGATTCGAAGCCAACTGTCACAGAATTTTTCAAGTCCTTTGACATTAAAAATGAAAAACAAACATCCAAACGTTCCCCACCATTCACTGATTTCTTCCAAGTTACAAATAATGGGTGTTCAATTCTCATCAAAAGCCTTAGGAGGTGGCTGCTCTTTGTTGCAGTGAGCCACCAATGTATCAAAGCAGTAAACAAACATTTCAACAAAAGGAATTTGAAGGCCATAAGAAAGATAAATAACTACAATGAATACAATAGCTTAGCAGATCCCATAATATAGAGATTCACCCTATTACATATATAATTATTCACTCATAGTGGCTGAAAATTTAAACATGAGGAAATTCCTAACTAGATGGCCAAAGCTAAAAAAAGATTTTTTTAAAAAAAAAAAATCAACAAACCTACGCTGAAGCTGGTGAGTTTTTTTTCAAAGAAGTCAAACCCTTTTTTTTACGTATTTGTACATTATGGTCCAAATACACGAGAAGCAACAGATTTTATACCAATGTATTTGTACATTACGTATTTGTACATTTGGTACCAATGATTCAAAGCCAACTGTCACAGAATTTTTCAAGTCCTTTGACATTAAAAATGAAAAAAAAACATCCAAACGTTCCCCACCATTCACTGATTTCTTCCAAGTTACAAATAATGGGTGTTCAATTCTCATCAAAAGCCTTAGGAGGTGGCTGCTCTTTGTTGCAGTGAGCCACCAATGTATCAAAGCAGTAAACAAACATTTCAACAAAAGGAATTTGAAGGCCATAAGAAAGATAAATAACTACAATGAATACAATAGCTTAGCAGATCCCATAATATAGAGATTCACCCTATTACATAAATAATTATTCACTCATAGTGGCTGAAAATTTAAACATGAGGAAATTCCTAACTAGATGGCCAAAGCTAAAAAAAGATTTTTTTAAAAAAAAAAAATCAACAAACCTACGCTGAAGCTGGTGAGTTTTTTTTCAAAGAAGTCAAACCCTTTTTTTTACGTATTTGTACATTATGGTCCAAATACACGAGAAGCAACAGATTTTATATATAACTATGCAGAAGTTTGATTTCATAAATACACACAACGCATGATTCAATATGTACATATATATACACGCACATTACGGCCCTCACATGATGCTATGCTTTTTATGCAGCAAACAGTTAACATCTAACTTAAATTTTCAGATTTAAACACCTAACAGAGCAATCAGATGAAGAAGATCTAGTAGCCAAACATAATGAACACACATAAATCAAACATAGCTTCAGCCAAAACAGTTCAAACTTTCATTCAAACAATTGTTAGGGAAATACAAGTGAGCAATCACATACCTAAATGCAAAACACAGCAATCAAGAACCAAATGAAGGTCTGAAAATAGAGGAAAATGAAGCTCAGCAAATCAGCAGCGAAATCGACAGAAAACCAACGGCAAACCCGCAGCTTCAAGAACCGGAAATCAACTCAATCCAAACCCATTTTTTGAGAACCCAGAATCAACCAAAAAATACTAAAAAAAAGAACGTTTTTGATTATTTATTTTTTTGATTTCTTTCTTCTAAAGATATGAAGTAAACTCGACTCAAAATGAACTCAAACCATGATGCCTTTTTTTTGTATGTTTTTTTTTTTAATAAAGAAGTAAACTCAAACTAAGAAAATTTAAGAACCCTAAAATTTTCTACTCACTCCTTCGGAAAATTTCCTAGATTTTTTGCCCCGATTTTTCTCTCTTTCCCCCTCCTAGCACATAAGACTTACCTCATATATATATAACCTTCAAAAACTTTCAAAAATCTGCCCAAATCCGAATAAAACTTCAGTTTGTTTTTGAACAATTTTGGGACAAATGGAGGACGTGGATTGATTCACATCTATCCACTGCTCCCATTCATCCAACAATTGTCCTTTTTGTACGGAAATCCGTATGATTTAGGAGAGAATATTCACAATTTCTGACAGATCCATTGGAAAATAGAGGTGACGTGGAGGGGAGGGGACCATTTGGGCGAACTCGGGCGAAACTCAGGTGAGTTGAAGCGGAATTGGTCGAAGAAGATGAAGGAACAGTGAGGGTGCGCCGTTTTCAGTGTTATTTAGAGTTTGGGAATTGGGGGAAATGTTTATAAGATGGTTTATTTATTAAAGGCAACGGGCGGGTCAAAAACGACGGGTGAGGTCCGATTTTTGGAACTGGGGCGGTAAAGTATTGGGCTGGGAAATTAAATTTGAGGGGAACAATTTGGGCCAAATGTGAAATCAGCCCACCTTTCAAGACATGTAATTCCTTTTTTCTTTTAATTCTTTTGAAATTAGATGGTGTTCTGTAAATGTGAAAAAATAAAAGCAATTTTTGCATTTTTCAACCAAATGTCAACAAAGAAATTTTCCAGAACAAAGTTCAAGAAAAGCTTCTCAGAATTTAGTTGAAACTAACTTTTTGGCAAAGAATGAAAAGTAATTTTACCGAAATACATTTTCAAGATTTTGAACCAAACGCACTTCCACGGATATTTTTAAGCTTCAATTTCAAGTTAACTAATTATAAAATTGTAAACATTACTTAAATTTATATTAAAAGTGGAAAATCAATAAACTAAAATTAAAGACAAAAAAGTGAAAATGAGCTATTTTTTTGTGATTTTCAAATTTTATAAAACAAGTAATTACGGATTAACTCTAAAGGTGTAAAAATAAATCCTAAATGCAATGCATGATATTTTTGGTATTTTTATGATTTGAATAAAAATTAAACAAGCAAGAAAAATGTAAAAAATTAATAAAAATCTACAAAATTCCTAAAAATGGCAAATAATCAATAAAAATCTATTTTCTTAGATTTTGTAGGAGTATTTCATGTATGGAAAAAATCATGTGCTCACACTTATAGATCATTGGAGTCTCCATCGCTTGTTCAAACAGAAGGATCTAAATTTGAGGCAGCGGAGATGGTTGGAGCTGTTAAAGGACTATGATATTACCATTTTGTATCATCTCGGTAAGGCCAATGTGGTGGCCGATGCCTTAAGTAGGAAGGCAGCGAGTATAGGTAGCATTGCATTCATTCCTTTGTAAGAAAGACCATTTGCAGTTGATGTTCAGGCCTTGGCCAACCAGTTCGTGAGATTAGATGTTTCGAAGCCCAGTCAGGTTCTGGCTTGTGTGGTTTCTCGATCTTTCTTAATTGATCGCATCAGAGAGCGCCAATATGATGATCCTTATTTGTTTGTCCTCAAGGACAATGTTCAGCACGGTGATGCCAGAGATGTTACTATTGGGGATAATGGAGTGTTGAGGATGTAGGGCCGGATATGTGTGTTCAATGTAGATGGGTTATGGGAGTTGATTCTTGAGGAGGACCATAGTTCACGGTATTCCATTCATCCGAATGCCGCGAAAATATATCAGTACTTGGGGAAACATTATTGGTGGAAAAGAATAAAGAAGGATATAGTGGGGTTTGTAGCCTGGTGCCTTAACTGTCAGCAGGTAAAGTGTGAGCATTAGAGATCGGGTGGACTATTTCAGAGGATTGAGATTCCAAAGTGGAAGTGGTAGAGGGTCAGTATGGATTTTATAGTTGGGCTCCCACAGACTTTGAGGAAGTTCGATGCAACTTGGGTGATTGTGGATCGACTGACCAAGTCTGCGCACTTCATTCCAGTTGGGACTACTTATTCTTTGGAGCGGTTGGCTGAGATTTACATCCGAGAGATTGCTCACCTGCACGGTGTGCCAGTGTCCATCATTTCAGATCGGGGCACGCAGTTTACATTGCAGCTTTAGAGAGTCGTATAGCGAGAGTTGGGCACCCAAGTTGAGTTGAGCATAACATTTCACCCTCAGAGGGAAGGACAGTCCGAGCACACTATTCAGATATTGGAGGATATGCTACGCGCTTGTGTCATTGATTTCGGGGATCCATGGGATAAATTTCTGCCACTCGGGGAGTTTGCCTACAATAACACATACCAGTCGAGCATTCAGATGGCTCTGTATGAGGTTTTGTATGGGAGGCGGTGTAGATCTCTGGTGGTTTGGTTTGAACCGGGTGAGGCTAGGCTATTGGGTACTAACTTGGTTCAGGATGAATTGGACAAGGTCAAATTGATTCAGGAGTGGCTTCTCACGGCGCAGTCTAGACAGAAGAGTTATGCTGATAGGAAGGTCCGTGATGTTGTTTTCATGGTCGAGGAGAAGGTTCTGCTCAAGGTTTCTCCCTTGAAAGGTGTTATGAAATTCGGGAAGAAGGGCAAGTTGAGCCCTCGGTATATTGGGCCATTTGAGGTGCTTTGGAGGATTGGAGGGGTGGCTAACGAGCTTGCCTTGCCACCTAGTTTGTCTAGTGTGCATCCAATATTTCATGTTTTTATGCTCCGGAAGTATGTCGGCGATCCGTCTCATACTTTGGATTTCAGCGTAGTTTAGTTGGATGGTGATTTGGCTTATGATGTGGTGCTGGTGGCCATTTTGGATCGGCAGGTGCGAAAGTTGAGATCAAAGAGCATAGCTTCAATGAAGGTGTAGTAGAGAGGTTAGCCAGTTGAGGGGGCTACTTGGGAGACTGAGCGGAAGATGCGGAGCAGATATCTACACCTATTTGAGACTCCAGGTATGTTTCTTGACCCGTTCGAGGATGAACATTTATTTAAGAAGGGGAGAATGTAACGACCCGGTCGGTCGTTTTGACAGTTGTAGCCCCGTTCCCCCATTTGCTGCTTATTTTGTACTTTATAACTGCTATGTGACTTATCGGGATAGTCAGTTTGGGTCCGGAGGGATGTAGGAATGGATTGAGACAGTTTCAAAGTTGGAAAGGTTGATCGGATGTTGACTTAAGTATAAACAACTCTGAAATAGAGTTTTGATGGTTCTGTTAGCTCCGTTGGGTTATTTTGGACTTAGGAGTATGTCTGGATTGTGATTTGGAGGTCCATAGTTGAATTAGGCTTGAAATAGCTAAAGCTAGATTTTTGAAAAGTTTGACCGGGAGTGGACTTTTTGATATCGGGGTCGAATTGGGACTCCGAAAGTTTGAGTAAGTCCATGGCGTCATTTGTGACTTGTGTGCAAAATTTGGGGTCAATTGGATGTGATTTGATAGGTTTCAGCGTCATTTGTAGATATTGAAAGTTCAAAGTTCATTAGGCTTGAGGTGGTTTGAAGGTTTGAGTGAGTTCGTATCGTGTTTAGGACTGGATGGTATGATTGGTTGAGGTCCCGGGGACCTCAGGTGGATTTCGGGTGGTTGACGGATCAAGTTTTGAAATTAAATAATTGCTGAAGTTCGTAGCTACTGGTGTAATCGCACCTGCGGAGTGGTCACTGTAGATGTGAGCTCGAAGAAGCGAGAAGGGGACTGCAAAAGTGGTCAGGAAGGAAATGGGCAGAGGTCGCAGGTGCGAGGTTCTTTCCGCACCTACATGGCCATAAATGTGGCATTATGGGCGCAGAAACGGTAGGCTAGCAGGTGTGCTGAGAATTGCGCATCTGCGATTGCGCAAATGCGGGACCAGGACCACAGAATTGGAGGCTCAATTTCAGTGGATCACCACAGAAGCAGAATTTTGGTCGCTTCTACGATACTGCAGATGCGGGTAAGTGTCCGCATAAGAGAATTGACTGGGTAGAGCATATAAATTCAAGGGTTCACGATTTTTCTTCATTTTGGACATTTTAAGCTCGGTCTAAGGCGATTTTTGAGAGGGATTTTGAGGAGATTCTTGAGGTAAGTTCCTTGTGTTAATTTTTATTCAATAATCTTGTTTCCCCATTGATTTTTCCTCCTAGATTGTGTGGTTTTGAGGTGAAATTAGGGGGGTTAAAGGCTATGGATTTGGAGAGTTTATTTGGGGGATTTGGGTGGCGATTTGATGTCGTAATTTGGCAAAAATTTTATGGTTGAACTCGTGGGTGAATGGGCTTCCGAGTTTTTTTTGACTTTTTTTGGATTTCGAGACGTGGACCCGGAGGGCCGGCTTTGAAGCGATTTTGGATTTTAATTAATAACTTCATATTTTTCTTGTGGAATTGATTCCTTTAGCCCGTATTGATTGTATCGTAATGTTTGTGTCTAGATTCAGGACATTAGGAGGCCGATTGCGAGGAAAAAGTGTGTTGGAGTAGGGATTTGCTCGGATTGAGGTAAGTAACACTTCTAAACTTGGATCTGAGGGTCAGAAACCCTGAATTATGTGTTATATGATTGGTGTCGAGGTTACGCACATGCCAAGTGACGGGAGTGCGGGCGTGCACTGTGAGAATTGTGACCTGGTCGATTCTATGGCACTGTATAGTGGATTTATCTTGTTGATATTCGTGTTTTCATTATGTGATAAAATAATTAAGATGTCAATCATGCTAGATATCATGCTTAGGTTATATGTTGGTATTGTTGGGACCCAAAAGGGTCATTTCCTGTTGTTGTCTTATAGATTTCATTGAAATTTTGTTCTCATTCGTATTCATTCATTACATATCATATCTCTGTATCTGTTGTTATTTTGTTGACATCATATTATTTTTGGGCTACTTCCATGACATTGTGAGCCCGTGAGAGAGAGATTGGAGAGATTGATGATTGAGTGAGGCCAAGGGCCTGATTATGAGTGACTATATAGAATTAGGCTGCATGCCGCAGTGGGTTTTATTGATTTATAATAGCTCTTGGGCTGAAGGAGCCCCTTCAGAGTACGCACACAGCCCAAGTAAGCATAGTTGATTATATTGAGGGATGGATCTTTCCTGGACATGGATCTTGTACGAAGCATTTATACGTGGGGATGGATCTTCCCCACGAGCTGGAATGGACCTACATAGTACTGAGTGACCGATGGTCAGTTGATGTATATATTCCGGGATGGAACTTCCCTGGGTCGGATTGCCATATACAGTACTGAGTGATTGAGTATTTCAAGAGTATAAGCACATGAGGATGTTAGAATGGTGCATCATATACAGCATGTGCATTAGCATGTAGAAGTAGAGGAGTTATATTCTTCATATCATTCATATTTGATCTATCTTACTGTATTGAGTTTAATTGTTGAACTTGAAAGCATGTCTACGTTTCTGCACTATTATTTCCATATTGAACTGTGTCGGTTGATATTGTCACTACTTTCAGTCTAAAGTTTGGATTTGTTACTTATTGAGTAGGTTGTACTAACACTACACCCTGCACCTCGTGTACAGATCCGGTTGCTTCCGGTCACGACGGCGCTTGAGTGTGGAGTCAGGATCTAAGAGACTATCGAGATAGTTGCATGGCGTTCGTAGACCTTGACTCTCCTTCTTTATCTTTACTTATTTTTCAGTTCTTATTCCTTAGACATTGTAGTAGACTGTATCCCAGTATAAATGCTCATGTACTCGATGAGACCCTGATTTTGGGAGAGATTGTGTATTGAGTTACGAATGTTATTATGCTTTTAAAAGCTTTTCCTTAATATTAATTGCTTCTGTATTTTTCAAAGTTTTGTTATGGTGAAATGGTTGAGTAGTTGGCTTGCCTAGTTCCACGATAGGCGTCATCACGACGGTTTAGTTTTGAGTCGTGACATGTGGTTTCATTCATTATTCAAAGATCTTGGTATCCTACTTCCTAATCCTGTTACAATTTATTGTGATAACATTAGCACTATTTATATGGATGCTAACCCTGTACAACATGCTCGCACTAAGCATGTAACGACTCGGCCGGTCGTTTTGAGAATTAAACCCCCGATCCCCTATTAACTGCTTTCCCCGTGTCTTTTTCTGCTATTGTAATTGTCAGGATGGTTCATCTTGAGTTTCGAAGTGTTTGGGACACATAGTCCATAAATGAGAGTTTAAGTTTTAGAATTTGGACCGTAGTCGGAGCAATGTGTAGACGGCTCCAGAATGGAATTCCATCAATTTCGTTAACTCTGTTGGGTGATTTCGGGCTTAGGGGCGTGTCCGGATAATATTTTTGAGGTCTGTACCTTATTTAGTCTTGAAATGGCGAAAGTTGAATTTTTGGAGTTTCGAGCTGATAGTGGAATTTTGATATTGGGATTGGAATCCGAGTTCGGAAGTTGGAATAGGTCCGTAGTGGTGAATGTGACTTGTGTGTAAAATTTGGGGTCAATCGGACATGGTTTGTATGGTTTTGGCATCAGTTGTAAAATTTTGGAAATTCAAGTTGATTAGGTTTGGATTGGAGGGTGATTCGTGGTTTAGCATTGTTTGACGTGATTTAAGGGATCGGCTAAGTTCGTAAAATGTTTTAGGATTGGATGGTATGTTTGGTTGAGGTCCCGGGGGCCTTGGGTGAGTTTCGAATGCTTAACGGATTTGATTTGGATAGGCATTTTTTTAAGTTGCTGAACCTGATATAATCGCACCTACGAATGTGGACCACAGGTGCGGTGCCGCAGAAGCGGCTGAGCGGACCACAATAGAGGAAATGGACTTGGCATCAGAAACTGCAGATGCGGCTATGGGACCGCAGATGCGACCCAGTGACTGCAGATGCGACCCTAGCCCGAATAAGTGACTTTCGCACTTGCGATGATTTTTCCGCAGGTGCGGGACCATAGATGTGGTGGCCCCCTTGAAAAAGCGAGATCTCTGGCAGAAAAAGGGCCAAGTCGAGGGTTTTATCCTATTTTCAATTTTGGGACTTTTGGAGTTCGGGAGAAGGCAATTTTTGTGAGGATTTCAAAGAGGAAATCAGTGGGTAACGATTCCTAACCTTATTTCGTTTATATTTCATCAATCTATACTAATTTTCTGAATCTAATCAAGGAATTTGAGTGGAAAAAATGGGAATTTGGGGGAACATTTCCCCAATCGAATTTTTTGGTTTTGATCGGGTTTTAAGCGTCGAAATTGAATACTTTTTGGACGAGTGATCTCGGTTGTGAATGGGTGTTCTAAATTGGTACCTTTTACCCGATTCTGAGACGTGGGCTCGGGGAAGATTTTTGGGCATTTTCGTATTTTCTCGCCTTAGCTTTAAATTCATTAGCTAAATTAGTTGCTTGTAGCTATATTTATGTTATGTAATTGATTTGATTAGATTTGGGCCACTCGGAATTGGATACTCGTGGTAAGAGCGTGATATCGGATTGATTGGAGCTTAGTTTGACGTAAGTGGCTTGCCTAACCTTGTGTGGGGGAATTCCTCTTAGGATTTTGGTAATGTTGTTATATAAATGTCGTGTACGTGAGGTGACGAGAGCGTGCACGTGCTAATTGTTGAAAACCCCCATTTTCATTAAGTAAATATCTATATTTTCCTTTAATTGAACAATACTAGTATATGTAGTCTCCTATTTAGCTTAAGAAAGCATGATTACGTGCCTTAATTGTCTTATCTGCTTTAGTTGTTTACCTGATTCTGTGTAGCATGTTTAGGGTAGGAAATACTTATCTCTTTGATATAGACTTGAATAGAACTGTAGATTTTCTTGTTGAGACTATTGTGTGTATTGATTGAGTTGTGTATTTACTTTGGGACTACGCAACAGTATTCTAGGAGATCCCCCTGCATGTTTACTTTGGGACTACTGAACGGTATTCCGGGAGACCCCCTGCACATTTATATTTGGGACTATGGGACGGTATCCCGTGAGATCCCCTTGTACTGGATATTTACTTTGGGACTACGGAACGGTATTCCGGGATATCCCCCTGCATATTTACGATTTGGACTACGGGACGGTATCCCGGGAGATCCTCTACACATTTACGTTTGGGACTACGGGACGGTATCCTGAGAGATACCCTGTTACTTTTCTCTGTGTACTGAGTTATTATTTCTCCTGTGATTTCGTTTCATTTATTTTTAGCAATTACCTTCACTGTCATATTTCGTACTGCTTTATCTTGTTATATACTACCTCCGTTTCATATTAAATGAGGTACTTTCCTTTTTAGTCTGTTCCAAAACAAATGACACATTTCTAAATTTGGAAATAATTCAACTTTAAGCTCTTTCATTTTACCCATTTATCCTTAATGAGAAGCTTTTATAGCCACACAAATGTCATGGCCCCACAAACTTTTTACCCCTTAAACTTTTAAGACCACAAGTTTCAAAAGTCTTTTCTTTTTTCTTAAACTCTGTGCCGAGTCAAACTACCTCATATAATATTAAATGGAGGGATTATATAATAAGTAGGGCCCTGACCTGATCTAGTCACTACTCGAACGAGGCTAGACTTGGCACTTACTGGGTACCGCTATGGTGTACTCATGCCCTTTCCTGCACATGTTTTTCGTGTGCAGATCCAGGTTCTTCTTCTCAGCCATACTTCCAGTGAGGCAAGGAGATTTAGAGACTTCGAGGTATATCTGTCGCGTCCGCAGACCTAGAAGTCTCTCTCTATTCTCCCTTCAGTTATATACTTTCATGTATTTTTCTTCGTTATTAGATTTTTGGAGTTAGAAACACTATGTACTTCTTTAGCTTGTGATTCATGAGATTCCGGGTTTTGGGAGTGCTATGTTCAGTTCGAGAGTGTTATTATTGTATATGCTGAGCGCCATTTTAAACTCCTTTATTATAATTACCTGTTGATTGTTAATTTCGTATCTTTATTTCATTTTCCGTAAATCGTTAGGCTTACCTAGTCATAGAGACTAGGTGCCGTCGCGACAGTTCACGGAGGGAGAACTTGGGTCGTGACAAGTTGGTATTAGAGCTCTAGGTTCATATGAGTCATGAATAACAAGCCGGTTTATTAGAGTCTCGTGGATCGGTACGGAGACGTCTGTACTTATCTTCAATAGGCTATGTAACTGTTTGGAAAATTCCACTTCATTTGATTCCTTGTCGTGGGAGATTATTGATTTCGCAATTCTAAACCTCTATCACGCCCCAAACCTGGGGAGGCGTGGCTGACATCCGGTGTCGTACTGGCCTAAGCGAACCATTTTGTAACTTATTCTTTCTGTGACCATCGTGGACCAAAATGACAACAACTCGTAGTGCATAATGTAAATGGGCGAACACTTTATCAATAAACTATCATTCTTAAAACATGAATACATATGGGCCGTCAAGGCCTCTGACATACTTTACAAAATGAACCTTTGTCTACAAAGCCTCTAAGATTATTTGACATCAAATGGGACAGGGTACTGGCCTACCTATATGTTTGTAGCAAAAGTCTAACACAATGACTTATAGACTCGGCTGCACTCCGAATGAGGTGGAGTCTTACCGATCCTTTGTTGAATGCCAATCGCGTCTACTATGAGGGCTCGTCAAACTGATTATCTATACCTAAAGGCATTAATGCAGCGTCCCCAACAAAAGGACGTCAGTACGAATAATGTACTAAGTATGTAAGGCATATAAATAAATATATAAAGAGCATGGAAAAAACATGGAGTAAAGGACTCAACCTGTAAGTCTGGATGACTCTGTAAATTATGAAATACTTATAGTGTCATGCATATGCGTATGAATGTCATGTCGTGAATAGGTACATGTGTTCATCACATCATCAAGCCTCTGAGGGCATCCCATCATATCATCTTGGCCACTGTAGGCAAAATTATCAACGTATACTAGCTGATCAGGTGGTGGTGTGTATATAACACCGTAACCTTTTCCCACATCCCATATACATATATACATACATATATACGTATATATAACGTCGTCTGGTCATGGGTCAATGTACACGTATAAATGAATGCAATGCATGAGAAGTACGTCAATAAAATCTTTCAGAATGTCATAAGACCGTTATGCCTTTAATTAATATCATAAAATAGACTTTATCAACTCACGTATTTTTTTTGTGAGACCCATGAATAGACAATAGAATAATAAGACTTATGGGAAATCAAGAATATAACCATCTCTAGCATTTCTACGAATAGAGTCATTTATGGAAATTGTGCATTTGCTCGTTTCGTTTGTGTCGTATGGATCATGCCAAAAGAAAAAAGGGATAGCCTTAACATATCTAAGTCGATTCTCTTGACTATCCCTCTAACACCAGCTAATTGCAACAAAATACGTGACGGCAAGATCAGAGTAGGAAAAAATCCGTATGATATTCCTTGTAATCTTCTTTATCAATTCAGCGGACATTGTCGCACGTCACTTTAATCTTCAAGAAGTGATAAAGAACCATCCTTAAGCTTATAGAAGCTATAAGTCAACACAATTGAGCAAGGGGCTCATCTATAGCAATTTCGACAGCACCTCCCCTACTTATTTCATTTTCCTCAAATCTGAAGCATCAATACTAACATATCCAGCACACAACCAAACATATACATATAAAAATCTTACCTTATATCCATCATAAGAAGCTCAAAAAGCAGCCCAACAAGACTCAACACTACTATTTCTCCAAATACTTATCTTGCATTTTTCCTTTCAAACAAATTATTTAGGACTTAGATATGATCAAATTCATAGAGAAGAGGAAGAACTCATCTTTAAAGAGCAAAGAAAAACTCTTCTTTAACTTGAAAAGACTCACAACTCATCAACAACATCATATAAGTAATCTTCACACCAACTACAAGACCTTTTGTGTTCGACTTGGTTGATTTGGCCTTAGGTTTACATGGGTGAATGTTAGGAGAGAGATTATAAGCTGTAGGAACATAGATTATGGTCGAGAATAGGGTTTGGAGAAGAAGCCATTGATTTATAACAAGTGGATAAGTTTCCACCGACCATGTGGGAGATGATTTCAGCAATTATCTTAGCACAAACATAACATGTTTTACAAAGATCCGATTAATCAATGTTTTATTAAGTTGGAAAGTAGACTTGATGAATTGCATTTAGAGAGGTTATTCACCCCATAAAACCTTATATAATAGGAGATATAAACCCATAAAATTCAATTTACAAGTTAATCTCTCACTTAAAAATTCATAATTACCCAATTAATCATATAACTATGAATTATCTCAACTTATTTAAAATACTACTCACTTTTAACATACCTTATACAACTTACTATTATGATCATATGGTACCTTGTAAAATAAATACATACACTATTATTTTATTAAAATATCCATGTAAAAATACATATATTTTCTCAACTTCTAATTTTTCTAATCTCATACAAAGAATTAATTTTGCTAGCAAAGTAAAACTCATATAAAGAATATATAAGAGTCAATTCCATTCCAACTCTTCACCCAAAAATGGACTAACAAAGTAAAACTTTTGCTAGCATTAGCTTTTGGATTTATTAACCCTTCCGTATAACTAATAAATACTCTCTATCTAAGATAGTGATTTTCCTCATTGAAAGACAATGGCTTTAGTCTTATTTTATTTTTGTTTTCAATATTTAATCTAGCATTAGATGAAATGTTATACTAACGAGACTGTGATATTGTTTTTGTTAAAAATGGGAATTAACATCTCGTTCCATTATATTTATGAGAAAATAATTTCTCTCTTTACAATAAAAAAAAAATCTCATAAACTTTCTCATATTATATATGTGTAAAATTTAAAGCATATTCGAAAGTAGTAATATTAATAGCTATATAAAATCATAATTTTTAAAACTTTTACAAAAATATTCCACTTAAAATATCATATCAAATGTATATAAAGGTTGTTAAACTTACGGGGTGTAACAACCTCTGTCTTCTATTATCTCACAGATGGTGAGGACACGTGCTACCGGAGATGACCAGGCACCCGCGCCCCCCGCTAGAGCCGCCAGAGGCCGGGGCCGGGGTAAAGGTCGAGGACGCGCACGTGGTGCAGCCAGAGCACCCGCGCGAGCTGCTAAAGAGGAGCCACCAGCAGCTCCAGCCAGAGCCCAGGCGCCTGATACGCCTACTGCTACTACTACTCCAGCTCTCCAAGAGACCCTTGCACAGTTCATGAGCATGTACATCACTCTAGCTCAGGAAGAGTTGATTCCCCTTGCTGCAACCACATCTCAGGCCGGGGGAGGAGCACAGACTCCCTCCGCCCGCACTCCAGAGCAGCGGGTTCAGGTTGATCAGATCCCATAGGTTATGCCGGTACCGCCTGTAGCCCCAGCTCAGCCTGAGGGTAGGGCAGTAGCTTTAGAGGAGGAGCAGCGAAAGCTTGAGAGGTACAAGAAGTACAAACCTCCTACATTCAGTGGTCTAGCATTAGAGGATGCTCAGGGATTTCTGGAGGAATGCCACCATATCCTCTGCACTATGGGTATAGCAGAGTCGAGTGGGGTTTTTTTCACTGCTTTCCAGCTTCGAGGAGCAGCCTATCAGTAGTGGCATACTTTTGAGTTGGACAGTTCGGCCAAAGCAGCTTCCCTTTTATGGACCCAATTTTCAGTTTTGTTTTTGAGTGAGTATGTCCCTTAGAGCCTCAGGGATGCATGGCGTGCAGAGTTTGAGCATTTGTGCCCGGGTACTATGACTATATTTGAGTATATTGTCCATTTCAATGACTTGGTTAGAGATTCACCGGCCTTGGTTTCTACAGTTCGTGAGAGACTTCGCCGGTTTATAGAGGGGCTAATTCTCAACATTAGGTTTAGCATGGCCCGAGATTTGGAGATGGATATTTTTTATCAGTAGGTGGTGAGCATTGCTAGGAGAGTAGAGGGAATGCTTGCTCGGGATAGGGAGGAGAGAGAGGCAAAAAGGTCTCGATAGTTGGGCCATTATTCTAGTGCCCGTGCCCCAGCTGCAGTTCATCATGGTAGGGGTTATGTGAGTTGCCCCGTTCATTCAGCTCTTCCAGCAGCCAGTGGTATTCCAGCTACTCCTAGACCTCAGGAGCCTTATTATGCACCTCCAGTATCTAGTGTGCCTCCTACATGGGGTGCTTTTAGTGGTCAGTCCAGCAGACCTGGCCCGAGCCAGTCATAGCTGCCATGCCCTCCCAGAGTTGTTTTGAGTATGGCGACACACTTCATATGGTGAGGGATTGCCCTAGACTTATGAGGGGTTTACCTCCACAGACTTCTTAGTCGTAGCCTGCTCTGCAGAGTTCCCAGTCTATGATCACAGCACCAGTTACTAACCTACCTGCTCAACCAACTAGAGGTAGAGGTCGCCCTAGAGGGGGAGGCCAGGCTAGATACTATGCCTTTCCAACCCATACTGAGGTTGTTGCCTCTGATTCTTTCATAGCATGTATTGTTCTGGTCTGTCATAGAGATGCATCGGTTCTATTCGATCCAGACTCCACTTATTCTTATGTGTCTTCTTATTTTACCCCGCATTTGGGCGTATCTCGGGATTCCTTGAGTTCCCCTGTTTATGTTTCTACTCCAATGGGAGATTCTCTTGTTGAACCGCGTTTATCGGTCATGTTTGATTGCTCTTAGTGGTTTTGAGACCAGAGCCGATTTATTATTGCTCAGCATGGTGGATTTTGTTGTTATCTTGAGCATGGACTGGTTGTCATCCCATTATGCTATTCTTGATCGTCACGCCAAGACCGTGACACTAGCTATGCTAGGTGTACCACAATTAGGGTGGAGGGGTACTTTAGATTACACTCCCAGTAGAGTTATTTCATTTCTTAATGCTCAGCTAATGGTTGAGAAGTGGTGTGACGCATATCTAGCTTATGTGAGAGATGTCAGTATTGAACCTCTACAGTTGATTCAGTCCCAGTAGTCCGGGATTTTCCTGATGTGTTTCCAGCTGATCTTCCGGGCATGCTGCTCGATAGAGATATTGATTTTAGCATTGATCTATTGCCAGGCACTCAGCCCATCTCTATTCCTCCTTATCATATGGCTCCTTTTAAGTTGAAGGAGTTGAAGGAAAAGTTACAGGAATTGCTTGATAAGGTCTTTATTCGGCCCAGTGTGTCACTTTGGGGGTGCTCCTGTCTTGTTTGTGAAGAAAACGGATGGTTCTATGCGTATGTGCATTGATTATCGCCAGTTGAACAAAGTTACAGTGAAGAACTCGTATCTTTTGCCTTGTATTGATGACCTGTTTGATCAGTTATAGGGTGCTCACGTGTTTTCTAAGATTTACTTGCGTTCAGGTTATCATCAATTGAAGATTCGGGAGCCAGATATCCCGAAGACTGCTTTTAGGACTCGGTATGGTCATTACAAGTTCCTTGTTATGTCATTTGGGCTGACCAATGCCCCAGCAACATTTATACATTTAATGCACAATGTATTCCGGCCATATCTTGACTCGTTCGTCATTGTCTTTATTGATGTCATTTTGGTGTACTCCCAGAGTCGGGAAGATCATGAGCGGCACCTGAGGACAGTGCTTCAGACCTTGAGAGAATAGAAATTATATGCGAAGTTCTTGAAATGTGAGTTCTAGTTGGATTTCGTGGCATTCTTGGATCACGTAGTATCGAGTGAAGGGATCAAGGTGGATCCAAAGAAAGTGGAAGCAGTGTAGAGTTATACCAGATCATCCTCAACTACAGAGATCCGTAGTTTCCTTAGTTTGGCGGGTTACTACCGTTGATTTGATGAGGGATTTTCATCTATTGCAGCACCTATGACCAGGCTAACCCAGAAGGGTGCTCCGTTCAGGTGGACGGAAAAGTGTGAGGAGAGCTTTCAGAAGCTCAAGATAGCTTTGATTACAGCCCCAGTATTGATATTGCATACAGGTTCGGGGTCTTATACTGTCTATTGTGATCCTCGAGGATTGTCCTTGGAGTGGTATTGATGCAGGATGGTAGTGTGATTGCCTACGCATCCAGACAACTGAAAGTGCATGAGAAGAATTATCCTGTCCATGATCTCGAGATATCCGCTATTCTTCATGCCTTGAAGATCTGGCGTCATTATTTGTACGGTGTTCCTTGTGAGATCTACACTGATCACCGGAGTTTGCAGTATCTGTTTAAGTAGAATACCTTACTTTGCATCTGAGGAGGTGGTTAGAGCTGCTTAAGTATTATGATATCACTATCTTGTAACACCCGGGAAAGGCCAATGTAGTGGCCGATGCCTTGAGTCGCCAGGCGGAGAGTTTGGGGAGTTTGGTGTATCTACCAGCAGTAGAAAGGTCCATGGCGATGGATGTCCAGGCCTTAGCCAGTCAGCTTGTGAGATTGGGTATTTCGGAGCCTATTCGGGTCCTAGCTTGTGTGGTTTCTCGGTCTTCCTTGTTTGATCGTATCAGAGAGCGTCAGTATAATGACCCTCATTTGCTTATCCTCAAGGACAAGGTTCTGCATAATGATGCCAGAGATGTGACCGTTGGTGATGATGGGGTATTGATGATGCAGGGTTGGATATGTGTACCCAATGTTGACGGGCTTCGAGAGTTGATTTTGGAGGAGGCCCACAGTTCGTGGTATTCCATCCATCCGGGAGCTGCAAAAATGTACCAGGATTTGAGGCAGCACTATCGGTGGAGGAGGATGAAGAAAGATATAGTTGGGTTTGTAGCTCGATGCCTCAATTGTCAGCAGGTGAAATATGAGCATCAGAGACTGGGTGGCTTGCTTCAACAGATAGAGATTCTAGAGTGGAAGTGGGAGCGGATCACCATGGACTTCGTAGTTGGACTCCCACGGACTTTGAGGAAGTTCGATGCCATTTAGGTGATTATGGATCGGCCGACTAAGTTCGTGCACTTTATTCTTGTGTGTACTACCTATTCTTCAAAGCAGTTAGCTGGGATTTATATCTGAGAGATTGTTCGCCTGCATGGCATTCCAGTTTCCATCATTTCAGATAAAGGTGCTCAGTTTACATCATGGTTCTGGAGAGCCCTTCAGCATGAGTTGGGTACTCGGATGAAGCTGCACATAACATTTCACCCCCAGACGAACGGACAGTCCGAGCGCACTATTCATATTCTTGAGGATATGCTCCGTGCGTATGTGATGTAGTTTGGAGGTTCTTGGGATCAGTTCTTGCCACTTACGGAGTTTTCCTACAACAACTGTTATCAGTCCAACATTCAGATGGCACCGTATAAGGCTCTATATGGTAGGCGGTGTAGATCCCCAGTGGGTTGGTTCGAGCCGGGCGAGGCTAGATTATTGGGCACAGATTTGATTCAGGATGTTTTGGAGAAGGTTAAGGTGATTCAGGATAGACTCCGCACAGAGCAGTCCAGACAGAAGAGTTATGCAGACCGGAAGGTTCGCGATGTTTCATTTATGATTGGAGAGCGGGTCTTGCTTCGGGTTTCGCCTATGAAGGGCATCATGAGATTTGGAAAGAAGGGCAAGTTGAACCCAAGGTTTATTGGCCCCTTTGAGGTGTTGCGATGTGTTGGGGAGGTTGCTTATGAGCAGAAGTTTATCCTGTATTTCATGTTTCGATGCTCCGAAGATATCACAACGATCTGCCTTACGTGTTGGATTTCAGTTCAGTCCAGTTGGACAAGGATCTATCTTATGTTGAGGAGCCAGTAGCTATATTGGACAGGCAGGTTCGAAAGCTGAGGTCAAAGAGCATTGCACTAGTAAAGGTTCAGTGGCGGGGTCAGCCGGTCGAGGAGGCAACTTGGGAGATCAAGCAGGATGTGCGCAACCGTTATCCTCGTTTTTTCACCACTTCAAGTATGTCTTTATGCTCGTTCGAGGACGAACAAATGTATTAAGAGGGAGAGGATGTAACAATCCGGCCGGTCGTTTTGAGAATTAACACCCCGATCCCCTATTAACTGCTTTTTGCGTGTCTTTTTCTGCTATTGTGATTGCCGGGATGGTTCATCTTGCGTTTTGGAGTGTTTTAGGACACTTAGTCCCTAAATGAGAGTTTAAAATCTTAGAATTTGGACCGTAATCGGAGCAGTGTGAAGACGGCTGAGGAATGGAATTCCGTCAATTCCGTTAGCTCCGTTGGGTGTTCGGGCTTTTGGGCATGTCCGGATTGTATTTTGGAGGTCCGTAGAATATTTAGGCTTGAAATGACAAAAGTTGAATTTTTGGAGTTTCGAGCCGATAGTGGAATTTTGATATCGGGGTCGGAATCCAATGCTAGAAGTTGAAATAGGTCCGTAGTGGTGAATGTGACTTGTGTGCAAAATTTGGGGTCAATCGGACATGGTTTGGTTGGTTTCGACATCGGTTGTAGAATTTTGGAAATTCAAGTTCAGTAGGTTTGGATTGGAGGGTGATTCGTGGTTTTAGCGTTATTTGATGTGATTTGAGGACTCGACTAAGTTCGTATGATGTTTTAAGATTGAATGGTATGTTTGGTTGAGATCCTAGAGGCCTCGAGTGAGTTTCAGATGCTTAACAGATTTGATTTGGACTTAGGCATTTTTCTGAAGTTGTTGAACCTGATATAATCGCACCTGCGGATATGGGACCGCAGGTACGGTGTTGCAGAAGCGGCTGAGTGGACCACAGAAGCGGAAATGGACTTGGCATCAGAAATCGCAGATATGGCTGGGGGACCGCAGATGCAAAACTGCAAATGCGGCCCCAACCCGAATAGGTGACTTCAGCACCTGCGATGATTTTTCCGCAGGTGGGGGACCGCAGATGCGGTGCCCCCCCCCCCCCCCCGCAGAAGCGAGATCTCTAGCAAAAAAGGGCCAAATCGAGGGTTTTATCGTATTTTCAATTTTGGGACTTTTGGAGCTCGGGAGAAGGCAATTTTTGTGAGGATTTTAAAGAGGAAATCAGTGGGTGACGATTCCTAACCCTATTTTGTTTATAGTTCATCAATCTATAGTAATTAAATTTGAGTGGAAAAAATGGGAATTTGGGGAAAACGTTCCCTAATCAAATTTTTGGGATTTGATCGGGTTTTAAGTGTCGGAATTGAATAATTTTTGGACAAGTGATCTCGTTGAGTGAATGGGTATTCAAATTAGTAACTTTTACCCGATTCTGAGACGTGAGCCCGGGGAAGATTTTTGGGCGTTTTCCTATTTTCTCGCCTTAGCTTTAAATTCATTAGTTAAATTAATTGATTGTAGTTATATTTACGTTATGTAATTGATTTGATTAGATTTGGGCCACTCGGAGTTGGATACTCATGGCAAGAGTGTGATATCAAATTGATTTGAGTTTAGTTTGAGTTAAGTGGCTTGCCTAACCTTGTTTGAGGGAATTCCCCTTAGGATTTTGGTATTGTTATTATATGAATACCGTGTACATGAGGTGGCGATTGTGTGCACGTGCTAATTGTTGAAAAAACCCGTTTTCATTAAGTAGATAATTATGTTTTCCTTTAATTAAGCAATACTAGTACATGTAGTCTCCTGTTTAGCTTAGGAAAGCATGATTACGTGCCTTAATTGTCTTATCTGCTTTAGCTGTTTACCTGCTATTGTGCAGCATGTTTAGGGTTGGAAATACCTATCTCTTTGATACAGACTTGAATAGAACTGTAGATTTTCTTGTTGAGACTGTTGTGTATATTGATTGAGTTGTGTATTTACTTTGGGACTACGGAATGGTATTCCGGGAGATCCCCATGGATGTTTACTTTGGGACTACAGAATGGTATTTCGGGAGATCTTTCTACACATTTATATTTGGGACTACGGGACGGTATCCTGGGAGAACTCCCTATACTGGATATTTACTTTGGAATTACGGAACGATATTTCAGGAGATCCCCATGCATATTTACGATTTGGACTACGGGACAGTATCCCGGGAGATCCTCTGCACATTTACGTTTGGGACTACGGGACGGTATCCCGGGAGATCCCCTGTTGCTTTTCTCTGTGTACTGAGTTATGATTTCTCCTGTGATTTCGTTTTACTGACTGTTAGCAATTACCTTCACTGCCATATTTCGTACTGCTTTATCATGTTATATATATAACCAGTAGGGCCCTGACTTGATTTTGTCACTACTTGACCGAGGTTAGGCTTGACACTTACTAAGTATCGTTGTGGTGTACTCGTGCCCTTTCCTGCACATATTTTTCATGTGCAGATCCAGGTTCTTCTTCTCAAGCATACTTCCAGTGAGGCGAGACGATTCAGAGACTTCGAGGTATATCTGCCGCGTCCACAGACCTAGAAGTCCTTCTCTATTCTCCCTTCAATTATAGACTTTCCTGTATTTTTCTTCGTTATTAGACTTCTGGAGATAGAAATACTATGTACTTCTTTAGCTTGTGATTCATGAGATTCCGAATTTTGGGAGTGCTATGTTCAGTTCGAGAGTGTTATTATTGTATATGCCGAGCGGCATTTTAAACTCCTTTATTATAATTACCCGTTGATTGTTAGTTTCGTATCTTTGTTTCATTTTTCGAAAATCGTTAGGCTTACCTAGTCATAGAGATTAGGTGCCATCGCGACAGTTCACGGAGGGAGAACTTGGATCGTGACAAAGCACATGAAGATTGACCTTCATTTTGTTAGAGATAAAGTTGCAAGTGGTGATCTCATTGTTAAGCATATACTAACAGAGAAACATACAGCTGACATTTTCACCAAAGGATTATCAGTTTCTCGGTTTCATATATTACGCTCCAATCTTCACATTACACCTCATGCTCGGATTGAGGGGGATGATAGAGTATAATCTTAAGGATTGTATTTGATTTTGTATAATGTAGGATTTGATTTTTAGAATATTTTTTGTATAATAGGATCAGATATGATTTTGCATAATATTTTTGTATAATTAGAGGATCGGATATTATTTGGTGTGCACATGTATAAATAACTGTATTAGAAATGCAAAACTCTAAGTCATTTTACTTACTCTCTTTAATTCTTCCTACGTGCAATAGTACAATGTGTAAAGATTAGAGATTCATTCAACAAAATTTAACTGAATTATCATCAACTTTAGTTGACGGTCCTTTCACTTGTGTAAGAATTAGTATTATTTTCTATTTGTTGTTTGCAAATTGGTGCTCGCATATCAAAATAAAATAATTAGCGCCTAATCAAAGTGGTAAAAACAAATCGATCTATAACAAAAAAAGAGATATTAAATTACCTATAATTTCAATTTCTTTCACTCTAATTTCACTGTCATATTTTTGTTTATTTCCAATCTGTGGTCTTTTTCTCAAGACTTTTATAAGTTTAATTAATTAACCACATATTGTGTAGCATTTTCTTATTTGAATTTTTAGTATGTAATATGTAATATAGTATTCGATTTTTGAAATAAAAAACAAAAGAAAAGGATTTTGGTGGTATAATAATTTGTAGAAAAAGTCCCTAGTTATAGATATTGGCACCATATAGCTAACAAATATATATCATAATAAAAATATGTATATCACAATTTTATTTTCCTTCTTTGTGTATATCAAAATGTATTGTATATCAATTTATTTTACCTTCTTTGTATATCCAAAATATAAAATTTATAAATATAGTTGCTTAATTTTTATTGTTGTGTCTTTATCAATGTATATTACAATAAAGAATTGTATTACTTGCATATCGCGACACATCGAATATGTGTATATCAAAACGAATATCACAAGATTATTTTCCTTCTTTGTATATACCAAAATATATACCAAAAATTTATTTTTCTTCTTTGTATATTAAAAATGTATACCAAAATTTATTTATTCCCACGATTATATTTATTATTTTATATTTTAAAACTTGATCTAAACCTGTTATATCAAAAAAAATTCCTTCTTTGATCAAGAAAAAAATTTAATACAATTGTTCGGAAAGAATTTTGCCCTCTTAAAATCAAATTGGACGACTTGATTCCAATTTAACCTTATATTGTCAAATCTAATAATGTATATCACGATATACAATATGATATACATATACGTATACATGGCGATATACATAGATGTACATCATCTCAAACACATATATTTTTATTAATTAAAAAAAGAGGGAAGAAGAAGAAAATTAGAAGCTGCCTCTTGAAAGAGAAGGAGAAGAACAACAAAATTCATTAGTACGAGAATTTACATTTAAGCTACCTGATACCCGTTGAATCTAACAAAAAATAAAAAAGAAGAAAGAAGATAATTTTGTATGAAGACAATGCATCATGCATAGCCCAATGGAAGGGAGGGTTCATAAAAGGAGATAGGACAAAGCACATTTCACCAAAATTATTTTTCACACATAATCTTTAAAAGAATGATGATATCAATGTGCAACAGATTCGTTCAAGTGATAATATAGCTGATTTGTTCACCAAATCTCTACCGACATTAACCTTCAAGAAGCTAGTGTACAAGATCGAGATGCGAAGGCTCAAAGATGTGAATTGATGCACTTATTCGGGGGAGTTAATACGCGTTGTACTTTTTTTCCCTTATAAGGTTTTGTCCCACTGGGTTTTCCTTGCAAGGTTTTTAACGAGGCAACTAAAAGGAGTATTTCTAAATATGTGTACTATTTTTCCTTTACTAGAAATTTTTTTTATTGGATTTTATTTTAGTTAAAATTTTAACGAGACACATTATTTATTGAATAAACATTCAAGAGGGAGTGTTATAAATAGAATTGCACTTAGAATGAATGTCTATTTTCTAAAGAGTTTGTTACTTTGTGGCTAAGTCATTATTCCCCTATAAATAAAAGGGGTTTTACCCCATTGTAAATCATGTGAAATTCAATAAGAATTATCTCTCTCTTTTCCGTGCAATATTTCCCTTTTGCTTTGTTGTTTTATTTCAATCTGAAATATGATTTTTCGCTTTTTACCTCTTAGTTTTTACTTTTTGGATAGAGATATATCTCTCGTCAGTTTCTGGGAATTTGGCTATATTATTCCAATTTTGTTGGGCTTAAATTGCTAAATCTAATATATTGCCAAAACGTGTTGGCAGTTGTCATGGTGTGCCTAATACACTTATCTTTCCCCTATTAATAAACGGGTTGAGAAAATCCGACCCGGTAAAGACCGAAGCTACCTTGGTTTTGCAGAAATGGCTTGTCACTCAAGTAAAAACAAGTACTAGAGCAAATCAATTCTCCGTCTAAAATAAAACAGTCACTTCTTAGCTACTAAGGATTTGTTTTTCTAAAGCTGTAATAAATCTGATCAAAGATGTTTCTCACTAGGTAAACTTCATTATTCGGCTTAATCTAGGGTTTTTTTCTCAATACAGTTATTTTCTTTTCAAATCTCTGAAGAATTTGTTATTTTTTTGTTACTTTTTCTCCAGAACTGAGTATGATAGAGGTGTGAACACATTCTCTCCTGAAGGAAGATTGTTTCAAGTTGAATATGCTATTGAAGCCATTAAGGTAAGTTAAGATGGAATTATTAAACGGATTTATTTATATGGTTTAAATGGTTTAATTTAGATTAAGTTTTTTTTTGTTGTTTTGTGGGTGTAATAAAGTTGGGATCGACGGCAATTGGGATAAAGACTAAGGAAGGCGTTGTTCTTGCTGTTGAGAAGCGAATTACCTCTCCACTTCTGGTTTGTACTCTTCTAGTTTACTTTAATATGAATTCCTGCTTTGTGTTTCATAAGTTAATTGGGTTGGATTTAAGTTATATGCACTGATGGTGTAAAGGTTTTCTTTCAATATCAGTGTATTTTGACCTATTATAGAAGATATCTTCCCATTTTAGGGGTTACCAATCAAAGTTCTTATAGAGAATTACCCGCAGCTTCCTTTTAAGTGACTTGATGGTGTAGAATTTTCTTTGTACCGTCATTGAACTTATACTCGATTGGGTTATATATGTCGCGGATTTAATGTTGTAACTAATAATTGTTTTATGAACTTTTTAGTTCTCCGTGGACTATACTGGGGTTGCAGAACTGAGATTTCATCAGTGAGTTACCCTGTGAAAAATTTCTGGTCCAAATTTTCTTTTAGGTCGCATGCGTGGGGGTGGGGGGCATAATCCACTATGTGCCTATGCAGTTTGTCAAATAATTTGAACAATTAGATTTGGATGAATAGTAAGATAAGAAGTTGGAGTCTTTTTTTTTTTTTTTTTTCTCTTGAGAAGCAAAAATTGGGATATTCTGAAAATAAGGGACTGGTGCTTTTTGATGTAATAGGAAGTAATACATGTTTAAGAACTTGTTTGTTTGAAAGAGCTTTTCCCTTTCACTGCAAATATTGGAAAAGCTCTCTTTGTTCGAAGTTAATGTGTAGCAAAATAATCCTTTTGGATTCTTTGTAAATTGACCATTCACAGCGAATGAACCATGAATGTGCTTGTACATTTGCAAACAAATATTTCATATCTTTGGAGAAAATAACATGGCTTAAAATTTAAATGGAGGTGTAGTACATAGCCAGAGGATTACCTGCCATGTGACCTTTCTCTATCTCTAAATATCTTTAATAACATGGGACATACATTGGTGGAACCCTTATTTTTGGTCGAGAGGGGACGCTAACCACTAAGTCTAAACTTGAATTCTCTAGTTTCTTGTGATGCCATGCCCGTTAATCGAAAGACACTATCTAGTGCTAGGTACAACGTTAAGAAGAGCTTTTTAGATACTAATAGCTAAAAGAGGTAGTGGCTATGTCAAAAGAAAAAGGCTGAGCAAGTTTTAGATCAGGAATTTTGAGAAGTAAGGAACTACTGTCCTGTTTGTTGCCTCTTGCTCACCTTTTTAGCTTGCTTGGCTATAACTTTTTGTGAGTTTACTACATTTCAAATTGAAGAAATTCTTTTTCTTTAGCTAATCCTTCAGTTTATCTGTGTTTATTGTCATTCATAACTCAATTTTATATTTTTGATCTTGCAGGAGCCAAGCAGTGTGGAGAAAATTATGGAAATTGATGAGCATATTGGCTGTGCGATGAGTGGATTGATAGCTGATGCAAGGACTCTTGTTGAACATGCACGAGTTGAAACTCAGGTATTTAGAGCTGAAGGTTAAACCATTAAAATTCAAGTCATTCTATGCAAGGAAAAGGTAACTGGCTAAGCTTGCTTATTCTGTATTCCCTCTTTTCAATAGAACCACAGGTTTTCTTATGGTGAGCCCATGACTGTTGAGTCCACAACACAAGCTCTGTGTGATTTGGCCCTGCGATTTGGGGAGGGTGATGAAGAGTCTATGGTAAGAGCTTTTTCTTTACTTAGCAGTTTCGCTCTTGTTACTTAGGGACAGGTATATTTCAAGCAGAACCATTCAAAATCCCAATTCATTGCTTTCTAATTTTGATTAAAAGCATGTGCCATTCAATATTTTGCTTTTCCCATTTATTTTGATTGAACTTTTGGAGCTTGATTGACGACGTAAATGTACTTGTACTATTAGATATTTTGTTAGTGTTGCTACTTGAGTGGGTAAAAATCGTACTTTATTGACTGGATTGAGCTGTTTCATTTTATGGGGCTGGTGAATCATTTGTGATTACGCTGTTTTCTCATCTACCTGTCTCATTAAGACACTATGCATGTACATGTAACAATGCCTGTGTGTGGAATACTGTTGATTTTGTATATTATTACTTGGACAGAAAAATTATTAACTTATAGTGAAGGTCATTAATTTACTGCTCATCTCCGTTCTCTTGTATATGTGGGGTCTCGGTATCCTAATGTACGTGAAATGCTTTAGACATCTGTATACAGAAGCCCTGTATTGTACTGATAGAACTAGAGGCTGACTGATGGATCTAGAGATCTTCATTTAAGCTGGCATTTGCTTTTATGGTAGACTGATGGTGACGATAGAGACTATTGGGTGTATTTCCTCGGATTATATAGTTCTGTGTACAGAATGTCTTGAAAGATGTTTTTTGATCATTTTAGTGTGTATAGATAGTCTGTGTTGGGTGTGTATGGATACAAATATTCTCTGTCCGATTGCATAATCTGTAGTTATGTTTTCTAGCGCTGACTTAGTGCAAGCATTTATAAAATATTTGATTACTTATCAAAAAAAAAAAAAAAAAACCTCTGTCCAATTTCTACATTCTAAGAATATTAGATATCTTGTAAATAAAATAAAAAGAAAAATTAAGGAATGTGAGATCAGAAAAAAAATTCTGCTTTATAACATGTATTTATAGATGATAAATCTGAGCGGAGGACCTGGTTAGTTATGGTTGTTTTCCGTGAGTGGATCTGATTCATCGCGTAGAACATTTTGCTAGTGCTCACACATAGTCTCTGTCATTTTGTTTTTTCTCTCTTGAAAAAATCTTAAACAGTAACGAGGTGAGCTGAGGTCTGGATCCTGTTAAAACGCACGCTATCTAGAATAATTGATTTCTCGTCAACATATATGGATGGCACCTTGTTTCTTCTGTTTCGACTAGAGTAAGATTCAAGTCTTCCACTAAAATTCATTATCTTTGATTTTATGCAGTCCAGACCTTTTGGTGTATCACTTCTCATTGCTGGCCATGATGAGAATGGTCCGAGCTTGTAAGTATTTGCTTTTCGTGAGATTGTTGGAAGTATTGCATTATATTCTAAGTTTTCTTCTCTTTTTGTGTTTGATCATGCTTGATGAAGCTGCACGCAATCATCTATTAGTTTGTCATCTTGTTTTGTGTTTGTGCATTAGATACACCCCTAGATATTTTCTGCTGATTAACAGTTGGTTGCCTGCTAGTTGAACCCTTTGCCAACATGGCATAACTTTCTGTTAACATGCTACTCTACAGTTTCCAACCTAGTAAATCTCGCCAGTCATCCAATCTACATACAAGAATCATGATCCAAGCTTCCTATTTCTCTTTTAGTTTCCTTTTTCCATTTAACTTCATTTGTGTGTGCACGTGCTTGTGTGTCTGTGCATGTCAATTGGTCTTAATTGTAACTTTTTCATCAGTGATCCTGAGTTATTCTGGAAAAGGACTGATCACGCCCAACTCTAGTCCTAAAAAGGATAAACGGTCGCTGCAAATATAATCCGGTCTAAATGTCCGGAGTCGAATCCCACAGAGAACTAAGGCTTAGCTATATCTGTTTAATATCACTAAAAAGACAAGTTTGAACAATTTTCTAAATTATAAAGATTGAGATTTATATTTCTAACTAATTAACTAGCAAATACTAGAAAATGGTAAAATTATCAACTAACGAGACAAAGGGTTGGAGACTAAATTAAAGAGGTCTAGAGTTATGATTTCCCCAATTGTCGGAATCTTTCTAGCTATATTCCCTACAATTTTGCCAATGTATTATCTACTGATCATGAGCACTTTAGGTGCCGTAATTCTCTCTTGAGCAACTACAACAATTTACCAGACATATTCTCTCGAACTACGCTAGTTGGCTTTATCTAACCGCTCATAATGACCACGTCAAGGTTTTGTTATTTCTAAACCTACCTTTAAACCCGCTGTATTGATTTCTCACATACGTTAGGAGTGACGTTGTTCAACAATCACCTAAATATGTATCCTTTCTCAAGCAACACATAATAAATAGGCACAGTCAATCGATGACCATTCAATCAACAACAATAAACACGTAGTTGAACAAGTAGAGAAATCCAACGGCTTAATTATATAAAAACATAACAAGAATTTATCCTACAAAAGGTTCTATCAAAACCCTAGATAGCAATTTAGCTATTCATAATAGTATGTAAAACTACAATACTAAAAATCATAACCAACAATGAAAAATAGGAAGAGGAAGGAAAAACTCGTTGAAGAATTCCCCGCCTTGCTCCTATTGTGTTCTTGACTCCTTAGGTCGAATCCTCGGTCTCCTTAGCCTCCTTAGGTCTAATTTTTATGTCAAAAGTGTGTCCCACCCTTAAAAATACCGTTTTTCCATTTATATATACCAAGTAGGGTCGGGCCCAAACAATTATACCTTCCCCTACGCGAAAAAGGACAATATTTCACGTTTGGACTGCCGCGGTCAACCGCGGTATATGGCAGGTATACTGCCTCAGCCCGCCTCAGCTCCGCGGTCGCGGTTTCGACCGTGCTTTTCACCCTGTTCCGTTTGGAATTTGAAAAAACGTAAAACATGAAAGTTGTAGCCCTTTGAGTTAGCTTTCCAACCATATATTGTGGAGCCCAAATGGAGTTTTGAGCAAAAAGTTATGTGCATTTTACTAGACAGTACGCAATATGCCTACTCGAGTCTTCGTTTTGTTGTTTTATCATCCGTTGATCCCCGAATACGATCCCAGCTTAATTCCTTGGGCTTTTACTCAGACTTCAAAGCTCCAAATCACTTGAATTCATTCCATAACATCTATATAGCTCGAAATCACTCCTACAAGGCATAAAACACACCGTTAGTACAAAACACTAGCGATTAAAGCGCAAACTCAACTAAAGTGCAGTAAATTAGAGTGTAATAATCGACTAAAATACGCAATTATAGCCTATCATCAAGGACAAAAGGATTCATTGACTTAATTTTAGCATTTGGTGACGTTTCCGGCTTTCCCTTGTGTGAATATTCTCCCAATCAATATTGCTTAATTAGGAAGTTCATATTTTGGTAAAAGATGAACACAAGTGATGACTGCTGTGAGTTTCCTGGAAATACCTCTGACAGCTTAACATCTAGTAATGAGCTTGTGTTAATCCAGACATGGATTCGACTTGCCTTGGCTATTTACTTTCATGGGAATCACGAGATCAAAGAAAGTCTGAAATCAGAAAATGAATGATGCCACTAAAATGCTTTAGTAATGCTAAAAGTAGGTATAGAATGCTCCTATTATGGTATACCTATTTAAACATGAGAACTGTAACTGATAATTTATGTTATTCCAAGAATTAAATGGAGGATAGAGGAGCGGGCCCATTATCCACCGAGTTTCGAACGGTGTGCCATTGGCCCTTGAAATTCCTCATTTATAAAGAAAAGAAATAAATGGGGTACATAATTTTTCTAAATATACTTTGAGGGGAAAATAGTCATTTTGAGCTACTCGGCTGCCCAGCCTTTAGTTGAAATCCTAATTGCAGTTATCCTTTAAATTCATCCTAGTAACCATCTGGTACCCTGTTAACAATATGCCGTTTGATATGCAGATACTATACTGATCCTTCTGGCACTTTCTGGCAATGCAATGCAAAAGCCATTGGTTCTGGTTCAGAAGGTGCTGACAGCTCTTTGCAGGAGCAATTCAACAAGGTATAAGAATTAACTACTTTATTTTCTACTTAACCTGCCATACCTATGTAGAGTCAGCCTATGGTTCTTGTTTTTCAATATTTGATGTTATTAAGCACCTATAATCCCAAACCACCTCCTCCTTGAGAAAACGAAGTATAAAATCAACGAGAATCTACTATAACTAGAGTGGTAGGTCAGCTATTTCTGGAACCTAGTAATTGGCTTGATATGGTTTTGCAAGCTGATCTGAAGTGCATTATTTGCTATTCTACAGGACCTCACCCTTAAGGAGGCTGAAACAATTGCACTGTCAATTCTAAAGCAAGTGATGGAAGAGAAGGTAAGCTCCATGATAATACTGTATCTTTATTCTGATCTGTGTATTCTACTACTATTAACTGAAAATCACCTTTTATTCGATTCCAGGTGACTCCCAATAATGTTGATATTGCTAGGGTATCTCCAACTTATCATCTCTACTCGCCTTCTGAGGTGGAAACTGTTATCAGCCGCCTATAAGAAGAAAGCTCTCTTGTTACGCTTGTTACCCATTTCTCTATTATGGGCAATCTTTACTTCCAACTGTTTTAGAATTTGTGGATTGTATTGCCCTTTCTAGCATGTTAAATTATTAGCATTCTGACTCATAGACAAATGGTCAATCCCTTTACGTTGCTTGGAAATTCCCTAGGGTGGGATGGATTGTTTTCTGACGAGGTCTAAGATTCAGGTATGGTTGAGAAGATACGTTTTCCATAGAAAGGCTCGAGTTACTTTCTATGCAATATTGTGTCTGACGAAATGCTTAAAAATCCCCTAGATGTGTCTGTTACCTAAAGAAAAATATGTTATTAATGGCCTTTTGTTATGTGGCTCTTCAAGCGAGGGAATTCTATTATTCCTTAGAATGAGTTTGTATTCAACACAGAAGCACATCCTTTGCCCAATCAAATGAATTTCTTGAAGTTAATGATGCTTTGATTGCAAGAATGATTTGTTAACAAATGGAATTAGAATGTGAGCTGAAAAAGTGGAACCAATTAGATTAAAATGTTGGTGGCTGAAGTTTCATCTGAAGCTCAATGTTCATCTTATTATGGAGAGCAATCGAAATGGCTACAATCTTGTAAGGTGTTAGTGTTGTAGTTTTTCAATGGAACAACTTGATAGATTGTCATTCTCCAGTAGTACTTGGCAGACAATCTTGTAAATTTTTAAGTGATACTTAAAATTTATTTCTCCCTGATTCATGTTGCCTGACATTTATGTAACGAGATCAATATAAGAACATCAGCCTTTCGCATTGAATTATCACGTCACATTAGTTGAAAGAAGATACAAATGATCACCATCTCTAATGACATCTGCCTCATCTATTTCTACATTTTCTGCATTTACAACTTTCTTGATATTGTACTCCCCAAATCTCTCACCTGCAGTTACACAAGATTGCCAGGTTAGTTGCTTGACCAATAGTATCATGAAGGACTACTGCACACTGAAATGATTTAGTCATTTTTGGTCATATTAGTAATTACTTAGGTTCCTTAACTTTAAGATTATGTAACTATATATAGTAAGGTGAAAGAATCAATCCTAATCCTCCCACCCCCTTATAGAAAAAAGGGGAAAAATCATCTCCCATTTTTGTATAAGTTCTTGGGCTCAGTCATGTTAGCGGGTGAAATCATGGATAACATGATTCAAATCTCAACGAAGAGCCAAAAAAATAAAAAGAAAAGAAAAACTATTAGGTGATTTCTTTCCATCTGCCTAAGCCTTGGTAGGTAGAGTTACTCAGTATATATGCTGATGGGAGGTAGCAAGTGTAAGCACGTGATTTTTGTCCTATATGAGAAAGGTGTGACAACAAGTACCTGTTGAATAATGGAGGTGTAAAATGGAGGTGTAAATTTAGCTAGCCCAGACATCACTAAGGGTGTGTTTGGTATAACGGAAAATGTTTTCCGTGGAAAATGTTTTCCAAGAAAATATTTTTTTGGAAAACAAGTAGTAATCTTATTCATTTTCCGGTGTTTGGTACGCAAATTAAGGAAAATGACTTCTCAAGAGTATTCATAAATAATTTAGATATAATAAACATGAAGCCATAAACTTTCAAACCAACAACCTTCCGAACCCACAAATTTCATAAACTTTCGAACTGCTAAATTTTCAAAACCGCGGAATTTCGAACCCGTAAACTTTATAATTTCTAAACCCATAAACTTCCAAACACATAAACCTTCGAACTCATAATTTTGGAACATGTAAAATTTTGAGCCTTTAAACCGATAAATAATAAAATTAAAACTGAAAAATATATTTAAAATTTATTTTTTCGGGGGATTCGGGGGGAGGGGAGGGGGCGGGGCAGTAAAACGAAAAAAACAGAAATTTAAATTACAAAAAAAAAGTAAAAAAAAATCTTTTTTGTGCGGGCAGGTGGGGGGTTGGGGTGTGTGGTGGGTGGTGCAGAAAAATGAAAAAACAGAAATTTGAAATTGCAAAAAAAAAAAAAAAAAATTAAGGTAAAAAAAATATTTTTTTTTTGCGGGGGGGGAGGGGGATGGAGAGGTAGTTGGGTGGGTGGTGACGGAAAAACTGAAATTTGAAAAAAAAAAAAAAACCTTTTTTTGGAAAGGAGGTGAGGTGGGTTGATGGGGTGGGGAAGGTTCAGAAGGAGCTTTGGAAAATGTTTTCCCTTCTCTTGATAAGGAAAACATTTTCCTCCAATTGGAGGAAATGAATTGATAAGGAAAATATTTTCCAAAACATTTAAGCCAACCAAACATGGGAAAATTGGGAAAAATGTTTTCCTTCATACCAAACACACCCTAAGCTTCCTCTATGCGCGAAATCTGGGTTAGGGCCAACTCACAAGAGTCCATTTTACGTAGCCTTACCCTACATTTCTGCAAGAGGCTGTTTCCATGGCTCAAACCCGTGAACTCCTGGTCACATGACATCAGCTTTACTAGTTATGCCAAGGCTCCTCTACGAAGATATATAGTAAGGTGAAATAAAAGCTCACCTGCTATTTTGAATAGCTCTTCAAGTGTATCAGGTAGTATTATTAGCTTCCCATAATGCTCCTTAAATGAATTATTCTTTTTCATATGAATGGTAACTCTCTTCTTTGTTGATTTTGTCCCTTTTGCACCAATAAAGCTTGTGGAAGTAGATCTTCTATTGCTTGAATAAGAGCAGCAGGGAACCTCATTTCTTGAATTCTTGAATTGACTACTCCTTGTTTCTTCATCTAAGCTAGTGAAATTTCCTTTCTTCTCATTTAACTCACTGTCATTTTCAAAATCTGATAACAACTCATGCATGCTTTTATTTCCTTCATGTTCTGCTTGAGTTATTGCTATCAACCCTTTCGCGTCGAGTTGATCTCCATTACTGTCACCTTCATCTTCTTCTTGTTTTTTAACTCTAGCTTCTAAATTTTGGATATTTATGCTAATCAGGTTACTGGGATTGGTTGGTGTATCTTGTTGTAAAAGATGAGAGTAGTTTTCATCTCTTTGTCCTCCATTTGACCAGTTGTTGAAGACTAAATTTTGGTCACTTTCTTGGTCCGCATAACCAAAGCCTCCAAAACTTTGTAGCTTCTATTTTCAAGAAAAAAGAAAATAGTTGATACTATATTTCACTTTGCTCATACATAGAGGGAAAAAAAAAGAAGAAAAACCAAGGAGAAGTTGGCTGAAAACAATTCATTCATATGTTTTTTACACTCACCAGAACAAGATTTTTCATTATAATCCCTTCATCTTCTGGATTTGTTCGAATAATGTTCAATAGCATTGTCGTTTTCACGCGTAAAATTTGAGAAAGCCGAGTTGTTCTAGCAGTATATGGCTGTGGCCTGTCAAATAAAACCCCTATTTCTCCAAATGATTCTCCAGCAACAGCCTTTCCAATGATCTGTTCGCGGACAGGTTTCAGAAAAAAATATTAGGCTAAAGTATTTGAATTCTATATTTAAAATGAACATAATGTGGCTGAGTGTTTATACTTGTTCATTTCCATTGATATCTGCTAGCAAATCCTGCAATAATACATAACTGATTAATAATATGAACTGCAAAATCCAAGAATTGAAGTAATTATTCAAAATTTGTTAACTTACCACTGCTCCAGAGGCTATTATATACAATTCTGTTGGAGCCTCATTTTGTAGAATCACATCTTCCTTGGGAGGGAAATATTCAACTTCCATTTCAGGAATCTTAAAGCAGGACAACACATCATTTTTTCAATAAATTTTAGTATGTCATAGTGGTAAAGAATAGTTAAAAAAGAAGGCCAAATTACTTTTGAATTTGATAGGTTCGACATTTAAATTTTTGGCACGAAACACAATATACTTTTGAATATGATAGGTCCAATGTTTAATATTTGTTGAAATTTGGTGGTTTCCACGTATATATATATATATATATATATATATATATATATATATATTTAGATACTGTATCGAAAATACTGGTTCCGTTGAATCCATTGAGTATAGGCTGTATCCGCCTAAGTGGAAGGTAACATGTATCGAGTGAAATAATGGAGTTCACACTACCATTATGAATTTAATGTTTGTTCAAAACTTATTGGTTTTTCATATATATATGTATATTCTGCACCGAAAATACTGGTTTAGTTGAATCCATTGAATATAGGTTGTATCTGCCTAAGGGGAAGAGGGGTCAATATAGAACAGAAATTACCAGTTGGAAAAGCATGTCCCTGGAAACACCTTGAAACAGACTGATATTTTGAACTATTGGGAAAAACAAGTAATGTGCAATGCTTGTTTTGATTGATTTTGGCAAGACATTCAATGTCTCATTTTGTTGTAATGCTTCAGTTTTGAACTTGAGACAGACATGAGACAAAATCTGATCTTGTATCCGCGGCGACAACTGATTTCGTCTTGCAAATTCTTGAGCTGCTTCAACTTTATCCCTCTGCATAACAAATCACGAAGTTGAATAACTTTTACACTATCAGTATATTTTAACAGGTTATAATACACGCTAAAGAGAGAGAGAGAGAGCATACGAAATTTCTGGTGTAGCCGGTCTTGTGAACAACAAGATTTGTCATGTTACCAATGATATACGATGTCAATCCTAAGTTGAATAACATGTAGAAGATATCAAAGAGCATTTCTCTTGGATTTTCAGCATGTAAATCTCCATATCCAGTTGTTGTTAGTGTTACAATAGACCAATAAAGTGAAGTTATATATCTATCCCATAGACTTTCTTCTTTGAAATCAGGATTTGATGCACCAATCCATGTTTTTTTTGTATCAGGATATCTATCTGCAATCACATAGTTAAAGCATCCAGCACAATGCACTGCAAATAAAGTTACCTGAATTCAAAAAACAAAAGAAATGCATATTCTTAGTAATGAATTAATATCCGGAGTTATCTTTAGGATCCTATGCTTAAATTATATATAACTGTGACTTACAGAGATCAATTTTGCATATCGCGTCCAAAAATAGTTAAAACGGATGTCCTTTTCAAGCCTGAAGGAAAGCAAAAACTGGATTTATGTGAGAATATGGTTCAGTATGCAAGCATTAGAATTTGGTGCAATATGCAAGCATTAAGTATATTTAAGAATAAATTACGCTGGATGAACCTTTTTAAAACTACAGTTTACATTCTGATCCCATCAAGGAAAGTTCTGTGAAAATAGCCCCATGTTAGAATTTTAAAGCACGCTTCAAAAAATTTCAATGAAAAATTCTGGTGATTGGTCAGCATTTTGTGGCCAATTGCACAAAATATGGGAACCGTCAGAATTTTATGACGATCACCATAACTTTAACTTGCAAAATTATGGCAAAAATCAGAATTTGACAGAATCACCATAAGACTTGCCCAAGATATTCCGACGACGAGAGACTATTTTCCCAACATTTTTTTTACTGAGGTTAAATTTTTAATGGTGACACCAAATGATACTATTTGTGTACATCACCAATTATTTAGGTTAAATACACTGATAGTGATTTTATATTATTAGTGCAATTTAACCTATGATGACAGGGTAAATAATTTTTACGCTACCAGTATAGTATATACAGTGTTCGAACCAACCTTGCAAACAAGGCACTGACTCTTCTAAGACGCCAAAGCCTGAGCATACTGAGCAATTTGAATCCAACTCCATCACTTCTTTTGTGATCAATAAAGAGGAAAGCATGAAATGGTACAGTGGAACAAACATCAAACATGAACCAGGTCGATAAATACCTGTATTTAACCATGTAAATCCCAATATTAGAACGAGTCGCAGAAAGAAACAGAAAGAAAGAAAATATTTGAAAGTTGCATATGTACCTTATTGCTATCTTCTTAGGATCATCAACAAGAATATAAGATTCTGGATGAAGATAAGCCATGAAAAAGGTAAGGAAAATGTCAATAGCAAAGAAGCAGTTGACAATGTTGTCAAATATGACAAAGCCATCTATTTTGTATTTCAGAAATGCAAACTCGAACGGCGTAATCCAAGCCGTGTATATGACAAGAATCAGTAGAAACATCTCCCAAGCCCTGCAAAAAATATGAGCTTTTCCATAAAACAGTACAATAGTATCCTGAAAAGAGACGGATTCAGGATTTAAATTTGACTGGTTTGATATTTATGTTCTTCTCACTACTGAATGTATTGCACTTTTCCTACTACAGGTTGAGGTTGTTGTAATTCTTTTACATATATATTTATGCTCCGTGTATTACCTGTAACGAGGATCGAAGGGCGAAATGATGTATTTTCGAAGCTTTGTGTCATGGTTGATTCTTGTTCCAAGAGAAGGAAGGAGATGATCATTGGAGAAGAAGTCACAGTTTTTAGTATAAGAAAATGACATTTTTGATCTTTTATTGTTGGTGGGGTTTGAAATTTTGGAGTTTTTTTTTGGATGCTATAGTAACTAGAGTTTATTAAAAAACTAGTTTTTATTAGTGGTAAAGTGGCCTTTTGAAGAGCCTTATATATAGATATGATGAAAGTGAAGCTGTTGACTGTTGCAAGTTTAGTCACTAGTCAGCCTTATCTTTTTTGGTTAGAATTATTCTTTTGATATGCTTTGAACTTATGGAAAGTGATAATGCAACTTCTGTGGTATCATTAACGAGAGTAAAGGAAAAAATAAAATGAATGGTAAATAGAAGGGAATACATTATTTGTTGAGTCGTGTTTGAACAAGAAAAAGTAGTTTATTATCATGCAGCAACTTTATTTCTTAATCAAGCCATTTGAGGCTGATCCAAGATATAAATTTAATGGGTTCGGTTTTAAAATTTTTTAATATTAAACTCACTATATCATTAAAATTTTGAATTCAAATATAATAAGTGTTGAGATTTTAGTAGATTTTTACGTATAAATCCATATTCAATATCAAAAGTTATAAGTACAGTTGAACTCATAGACGAAAGACTACATTCGTCCCTGAAGCCCATCCTTGATCCATGGGCTTTGCCCTAAGCAGAATGTGTAAAAATTGTATGGGGTAGCCATTTTTTAAAGTGATATTTATTTTTTATCCAATATTTTTAATACTGAGCAAAAGTAGCCACTAATCTATTATAATTAATAAAAGACGGTATTATCCTTTCTTCTGTCTCTTTTCCTTCCCAAATAGAAATGCAGTGTTTATACCGGCGACTGCGTTTTTGTTATCAGAATCATTGCTCAATTCTGCTTCATTTGGCTAGTTCGTTCGAATACCATTAGATTGACCAAAAAGTGGTCATATCGATTTGTTTCATCTTCTTTCATTCCACTATAAGATTCATTTTTCAGGATGTCAAAATAAATAAATGAAAGAAACTGTGTCCTTAGTTATCGGAATAGTTAAGGACGGGTAGTACTTAACTTAGACTTACAAGCTCATAAATTAAGGATAGCTAGTCCTGAACTTACAGTAACAAACTCATAAGTTAAGGATATTTCGTCCTGAACTTAGACTAGGAAGTTCAAAAATTAAGGATACTTAGTCCTTAATTTAGAGCTACAAGCACAGAAATTAAGAACTAGTAGTCCTTAACTTAGAGTTACAAACACAGAAATTAAGGACAGGTAGTCCTGAACTTCGAGTTCCAAGTTCAAAAGTTAAGGACATGTGGTCCTAAACTTAGACTTATTAATTAAGGACAACTAGTCCTGAACTTACGGTAACAAGCTCATAAGTTAAGGACACTTGGTCCTGAACTTTATGAGCAGAAGGGTATTTTCGTTCAGGCGGATAAAAGTTTATTAAAGTAATGACTAAAAACTAAAAACATTTTAAATAGTGGCTTAAAAATAAATATATATCTTATTACTGGCTAACTGTGTACTCCCCGCAGGATGTCGGCATTACCTAACAAAAGTAAGAAATGGCAGACATGACCATCGCTTTATGCAGTTTCAGAGACAAGGGAAACAGAGGAGGGAAAGGAAAGGAAAGGAAAGGAAATGGTGATGTCCCTCAGAGAAAGTTGGTGGAAATTGTTATTGTATTAAAAATGAAACAATTATAAAGCATGTTTCAAAATGACAAGTTTGAGTGACAAGCTAGATTGGTGTTTTCATTTCATGCTCAAGGATTGGATTCACCCAAATTTCATGCACGACCAATAAGGTAAATCCATTGTGGAAGTTTAACAATATTTGCACGGATTTAAATTATATATTCTAACAATATAATTTTTTTCTAAAATACAAATGTTATTCAGCTTTTAATAGCATATTAAGTGCAATGCTACTAGGTCACCGATTAGTAATAATTATCATATATATTTACCTAATAACTTTATTGTAAAAAAAAAAGAAGGAAAAATGACACTGCATAATTTTTGTATATGTAAGCATTTTGTATGTTATATACAAAAATTATACAAAGTTGATACACTTTTTCGGCTATCGAAGGTAAATAGTTTCTGGTGCGGACTAAAAGTAATAATACCCACAAAAAAAGGTAGCCCGATGCACAAGGCATCATATATTCATGTAGGGTCTGGAGGACCGCACCCCAAAAAGTGTAACGTAGAAAGCCTAAAATAATCTATAAATATTTTTTACGTCATTGGTACATGGAACGTATTAAACTCTTGATTAAAACTTTTAACCTCATATTTGTTAATGGTTGTTTCTTTTTGCAGTTTAATCAGAGCCATATGTTCTCGAAACAGATTCCACCATATATTCAGCCGCAATATTCATAAAATTATAGTTTTGGATTTTGTGGAAAATCCACATTTCCTCTTTCCATCTCCCTCTATGTGTTTGCCCTGTTTCTCTTCTTCTTATCATTAATCGAGGGATTATATGTTGGCCTTTTCGATAAAGAGAGACGACGTATTTTTTGTTCATATCCGCCGCCCTCATCTTCTCATTCTTGATAGCTTGCATGTCATACTTCTATGGGCTATTCAATCCTTTTCGCATAATTCTTGGAACAGCTTTTTTTATTGATACTATCTTCCATTACAATTATTTATTTTCTTTAATGTTTTTACACACCCTAAAGAAAGATATTTAATAATTTTATGCACAAGAATTTTTATCTAAACTATTTATCGTTTATCTCTTCTTTAAATGTCCTAATTAATTAACACTCCACAAGTAAATAGTCTCCTAAAACGTTAAATATTTTGAAAATTTTGGTTTGACGAAAAAACAATATATATTTAGTAGGGGAGGGGGGGGGGGGAGTTGCTATTCATTAATTAGTAAATTCTTCGTTTACCTCTCATGATGATATTGTGATTAAAACTAAGTATCCATCTTGTCGTAAGAGGAAAAGAAAATGACAAAGTTTGAGAAAAAGGTATAGTATATGAGGGGGCAGGGATTGGAGGCTTCTTACGAATATATTTAATCACATGTACACATGAAGTTTTTTTAAAAGTGAGATTTTGTCTAGGTAGGAGAGTAGGTGGAAGAGATTAATTGGGAAAAAGGTTTTATTTATTTTATTTGATGAAGGGGAAAGTGAAGGGCCAAGAGGGGGAGAAATAACCCCATTTGGCAGGCCTTAGAAAAGAAATATAGCCCGAATAATATTATTCGTGGCATGGGCAGATCTTTTTCACTTGTATAGTAGCAAAACCACTTCAATTAATAAATTAAAGGTTTTGGAAAAAAATTAAATTAAACGTATGTTGTTTTAATTTTTTAGTTTGAAAATTTGTGGGGGCTCTGGGAGGAAGGTGGGATTCTCTATTTTATTATTTTTAATTATATGTTTATCTTATCCAAGTTGAGGACATTTGAATATTTTGTTTATTGTCAACGGCCTTTTAGTGATACTTCCAGAAAAAGAAAAAAGATCAGATAAAGAGAATCAATGTGTTATTTTATCAGGAAAGACAAAAATGGAGCAACAAGGCGAAATTTCGTTTGATGAAAAAAAGAAAAAATAAAAGAAAGAAAGTTCAATTAGCTCAATACATACAGATACACACATATATCTGGTGCAAGTCAGTATGGTCTACGTTTGTTAATCTATAATTGCGTAGGACAATAGTCTGTTAATTACTCCCACGCTAAGATTCTAAAGATAAGCTTGGTCGAAGTTAAAAAGACAATGTGAAACAATTATATGACTTAAACTAACACCCATGAATATTCTCAAAAGAGCTTGTGCAAACCACATTATGTCACGATCCAAAATCCCATCAGGGTCGTGATGACACCTAGTTCAAAATAATAAAACGGACCTATTTCAAGTCTCGAAACCAAAATCCTTACCTGAGTCAACCAATGGTCAAACTTAGAAAATTTCTAAACCTTCAAATTGCCAACTTTAGGCAAAAAGAGCCAATTCAACCTAGGAACCTCAGAATTCAATTTCGAGCATAGGCCTAAGTCCAAAATCACTATACGAACCTATTGGATCCCTCAAAACATCGTTCCGGCGTCTTTTTCACAAAAGTCAAAACTCGGTCAACATTTTCAACTTAAACTTCCAATCGAGGAACCAAGCATTCTAAATCAACCCAAAACCTCCCTGAAACCTAACCAACCATCCCTGCAAGTCACATAACCACAAATACACCTATGGAGAGCTTCAAAAGAAAAAATGGGGCTCAAATACACAAAACGACCGATCGGGTCGTTACATTTTCCCCCTATTAAACAAACGTTCGTCTTCGAAAGAGTATAGAGACATACCTGAAATGCCAAAAAGGTGATGTTTACCGTGAAAATGGTAATAACAATTAAATTTATTGATGGGACTCTAAAAATACGTGATCTATTTTTATGCTAGTTTGTTAAGCAGTTGATGCTAAGTGTATGAGGTCTAAAGACGAAATGAAGTTAAGGAGGGAACTACAATCAAACCGATAGGCTAGCTACTCGGGGCCTGAGGCTTGTCGATTCCGGGCCTCGAGGTCGATCCCGAGGCTCAATTACGAGCGAGCAAAGACAGTTGCTATGTGACTAACAATTATAATAAAATCAATGGAGGCTCTTTATGGCCAATGATAAGGAATAAATGAAGAATAAGTATAAAGACAATAAATAGAAGTAATAATATCAAGAGAGTGTATGAGAGCAAAGAGAATGTTCTTCTATATTTCTTATGGAGTGGATGGAGCAACCGAACCCTTACAAAATGTAAAAGACCTCCTTTATATAGGAGGGGAATCCCAACATAGTACAAAAGCATTAATTACAAAAATAGGGGATAAGACAACTAGATTGCACCAGGCTCCGCCAGTACCAGCTACATGCCTAGGGAACTCCCCATTCCCATCGTGACCGTGGCCAACATTGTCGTTAGGTCGAGCGTCAACGAACCTCGACGGAAGAAACTTGACTACAGTCTTGCAACCTTGAGGTCTCGAGATGATTTCCTGAAATGCCTTAATGACGAGAAATTAGATCCTGATTTTACCATATACAGATAGTCTCTACGTTTCATAGAACGAAGTATATGAAACAATTCTGAGCCTCCGTTCCGAGGACATCATTGCCATAATGTCAGTCTATCAGAACATTAAATGCCATGCCCAAAAATCGTGTAGGGGTCGCCGTCAAACGCGACTATCGAGAGTCTCACGAACCGCTATTGGCTTGTACCTTACGCTTCCCATGTGGTTCCTATAAATATATCAACCTTTTGATAATCCTTATTTTCCCAACACATTCTAATTCACGAATCCATACCCATCTCCTTTTACATTCTTCCTTCTTACTCTTTTGGAGAAAATTTTACCATCGCAATGGCCAGAACTTCCAGGACGGTTCCTTGGCGGAACGAAGTCTCCTCTTCATCTCGGTCGTCTAAGGAAAAAATAAAAGTGATACCCACTCTAGGAGAATGTACTCCCCCCGATCTTAACATGTCAAAATATTATACGATCGATAAACCCCCTGCTACAACACGTGTCCCGATATGTTAGTGTCGTGACCGATGCGGGGATGGTAAAAAGGGACTATCGATGGAAGAAAGCGGTGGAGGTGGAGATTCCCGGCCCCGATGAGAACATAACGGATTACAAAGATGGTTTCCTCTACGTATATACTTATCCCTTCACTTTGAGTCCGTCTGAGCCTTCTGTATCCCCTCCTCCGAAGATAGACCCGATCATTCTCAACTTTGCGATAAATATCAGGTGACGCTCGGTCAAATTTATCCCTCCTTTTGGAGGATAGTCTTGATGCTCCGTTATTTCACCGCCCAGGTTGGGGGCGAGACCTTTACCCTGAATCACTAGATCAGGATGTACAACCCCCAGTTTTATCGAGGCTTGATTAGGCTTCGTCATCGATCGAAAAAGTCATTTTTCTCAAGCACCGATGAGGAGAAAGATCGGGGATGGAGGAGTAGGTTCGTCGGGGTTAAACCTCGGACATCATTCCATCCGGGAGGATGCCTTTCCCCGAGAGGTGGAACATGCACCGTAAGCATTTTTTCCTTCGGACATGTTTTGCGACCCTCTTTCCTTTCTTCCAAAAAAGATGACCTCTTTTTGTTCTTTACAGCTGCCACTTGGTATCCTAAAGCCGTCCCAGATCTGCCGGGGTGGATTGGGCAGTTGGATAACAAGTTTCCGTATCTCGCCCGATCTTGGACCGTCCTGGCCAAGACGCTGTGGGTGGCCAAGAACCATGATAAAGTTTTTTTTGCCACCGACGTCTGAACCCTATATTTTTTTGTGTACCTTCTTATGCTGATAAGTTGTGGCCGCTATGCTGGTGCAGGCCTTGGCGAGAATGTGCTGATGAGACCACTCCCTGAAGGCAGGACAGAGGTTTCGGAGCCTGCCGAGGGCAATAAAAGGAAAGGCAAGGAGGCTGCCGACCCTTCTGTGGCGAAGAAACCTAAGCCACACAGGCCGAGAACGGCTATTGGGATCTCAGCTTCTGCTTCTAAGGTAATCCTTAGTGCTGGGGACGAAAATGATGATGAAAGTAGATACCGTTTGGAGGAGAGGCTGAGGCCGGATGTGGGAGTCCCATAGATACTCCGACCGAAAGCTGCTGAATCGGGGACGACTGACTCACGTCGATCTCGCACGGTGGAGACCCTTGAGAAAGATGCTATTTTGTGGTCCCCGATCCTGCGGCCGGGCACGGTGCAGTTTTTGGTAGGGGGACCATTTCTTCTGGTCTCGAAGGAACTGGGCTCGAAGCTTTTCAGGAGCAAGAACTGCCCCTCGTGGACATTGGTGACATAGGCGATTTCATTTTCGGCTCCCATTTCTCATCAGGGGAGCTAAGGGATGCTCAATATGAAAAATCCGCCAAAGCCGGGGGTCCTCTAAAGGCGGGAGGCACGCCTGGCATTATTTTCAATGATGTTAGCGGGAACATCAATTTTGACGCTCCCGGCTTTGTCAAGGCGGCCAAGAGGTTCATGCGGCAGGTGATAGCTGCTTTAAGTATGTTTCTTTTAGCCTCGAGCATCTTTCCTCATTCTTCTAACTCTTCTGTTTTGCTGTAGTGCAAGGAGATTTATGATCATGCCCTCTTCATACTTAACGAGGAGCTTTCGTGTCGTGATAAGGAGCTTGAGAAGCTACCCTCGAGATTGCGAGAGACGGAAACTCGTTCTGCCCAGAAAGATAAAGAGTTAGACGAGCTCTGGGCTACTTTGGAGGGAAAACTCCGAGAAAAGGCTGTCCTTGCCAAGCAGGTATTTTGTCACGCATGAGTCTTTCTTTTGCTCCCATAATTCGACACTGACTGGTTTATTTTCCTTTTGCAGGCCGAGCAAAACGACTCGCGGATTGGGTGACTGAATGTGGAGATCCTCAAACTGAGGAAACAAAACAAGGTAGTGACCTCGGAGTTGGCGTCGACCCATGGCCTCCTCAAGGATTCTTGGAAGGAGATTACTGTGTTGGTTGCGGTCAAGTCCCAGATTGAAGGAAATGTTGCTACTTACCTGAAGGACGCAGCCACGACAAATCAAATAGCCTATGATGTATCGATAAAAGTTGAGCAGAAACTGGCTCGGGCCATCGATTATGCTAGGGCGGAGGCGAGGAGGAAGACTTTGGAGGAGATCGAGGTCGGAGGCGTCGATCTGTTAGTTGGAATCGAGGAGGCACGGGAGTAGGAGAGGAAGTTGGCACTTTTGATCATCCCAGATGAGGATCATGGAGATGGTTTGGAGGGTAGTGGCGATGAGGAGTAGGCCTTGTGTCGCTTTTGCTTTTTTCCCTTTCTCTTTCCGTGCATGTACTCCCGGGGGAGTGAGTCTTGTAAAGATGCCCCTTGTAAATATATTTTTGGCAAATGCAAGAAGGGTTTTTCTTCTCTCTGTCTTTTTGCTCCTTTTACCTTGCTGCTCGTGCAGAGGTAACCTTTGACTTTTGGCATTATCTCTTCGAAAACCATATTCGAAGCGGCTGGGACCCCAAATCAGGTCCTGCCCCGAAGTTAGATCGGTAGCTTCTCTAGAGCTGGTGCTAGCGATAGCGAGGAGCCCTTGAGTCCTCGCTGCTTCTCGAATTTCGCGGGATAGTAGCATTCGAGCAATTTGGTGAAGGGAACCTGGGGTGGTCCTGTCAGTACATTTCCATGTTAATGCGACTAGAATTATTTGGCCCTCTAGGTAGGCGAGCAACCGCTGTCTTGCCCCTATATAGTCATTCATTTGCCTCTCTAGTGGAGATTCTACTGCTTTGAGTAACCACAGGACCTGGAGTTCTGTGCTAGTTCTCCCGTTGTTCCAACTCAAAATATTTTCTCAACTCATATCTCCCCTTCTTATTTTATCCTAGCCATGACTAATACGTCGACATCCGCCCACTAAAGAAAGGGAAGTTCCGCTTACGTCCCATATTTGGTCAGTGGTACATCGCCGGTGCCCGGTGAACGGGCCTAGAGGTGCCTTTCTTCAAGAAAAGACATATGTTGGGGATACCCCCTGTTGTTCCAGGACATCAGGAGCATGCGTTGAGGTCATCTCATCAGTGGGAGAGGAAGACCTCGAGATAATCAGAAAAGATTACGGATGGGGAGAAGGTGTGGTATTACAAGTACCTTTCTCCAAGGAGAGCATCATGACCTATGTCGAGAGGTTTTTGAACGTGTACACGCATACCTTTGCATCGGGTCCCCCCAACCGGGTCGTTCTTGAGTTCTGTAAGAGATATCGGGTTACCTTAGTGCAGGCTTACCCATTCTTTTGGAAGATAGTGCAGACAATAAGATATTTTGCCGACAAGGCCAGAATTGAGTTTACCCTTAGTCATCTCGTGAGGTTATATCGGCCACTACGCTATCGAGGTTTGATTGTTCTGCAGCATCGATCCACCCGGGCTCCTGTCGCTAACAGCATAGAGGATGAGGACTATGGATGGATAAACCAGTTCGTTCTAACTCAAACGATCGATATCATTCCTGGAGAATTCTGCTCTTTCCTAAGAAATGGAACTTCACACGTAAGTGTCACACTTGTTTTTTCATCATTTTGACTGGAGGCGGGCCCCGTAATGACTTTTTTCTCTTTTGTTTCTGTAGCGACTCCCTGGTTGCCCAACGAGGTCCCTGATTTGGCCGAGTGGTCTCGTAAGCTAGCAGCCTGCTCGACTTACGATAGGCGCAGGTGGCAAGACCTGTCCAAAGGGAGATGGGAGGCAAAGCATCATGGTAAGCGCCTGGTGGCTTATTTCCCCAGAATAGTGTTTTTCTTTTCAATGTACTAACTTAGCCGCCGTAGGTGCCGAGGATTTTTCTGAAATGAGAACGTGCTCTCCGGGAGAGGATGAAAGACTACCGACCTCGGGGTCGAGGGTCAATGATAAACTAAAAGAATCTCTAGGGTGTGAGGAAGCTCGCAGCGGGGCGAGTCCTTCTCAGCGAATCAAGAGAGGCGATCTGACTGATCATTCGGTTTCGGGGACTTCCGTTCTTGAAAGAACATTCCCTGTTTCTGCTGGTGGCGCTTCGGGGGATACTAAGCCATCAGACATTTTCTTGACTTTTGGCGAGGCTCATTGGCTCAGCTTTATGGTAAACTTAGTAGCCGACATGGGACTATTCCGGCTTTACACTTTTCCTTTCTTATTGAATTTCCTTTCGCATGCCTTCGACAGGCTCAAATCCGAGCTACTTCGTTAGGAAGCTCGATTACAGAGAACTTTTGATAGGGAAAAATCCCTTAAGCTTCTTTGTGTGAAAAACGAAAGCGAGCTGGTACCCCTGCGATGCGAGGCGAATCAAAGCCGAAGCCATGAGAGCTGCCTCAAGAGACAAGTATCTTGTATTTCATGTTGACGTATACCTCTTCTTTCATCTTTGGAGGTTCACGTTGCGATATTTTAGTTGGAGAGTAGAACGGAGGAGTTGGAGAGACTTTGGGGTGAAGTTGGCAGGGTCAAATGTGAGCTAGACGAGCTGCAAGCCCATGTAACGGCCAAGGAGAGTGTTTTGGCTAAAGTTTCCACCCTAGAGATGCAAATCCGGACTGCTCGTGCGAGTGATTCTGCGCGGGCAAACATGATCGCAAGGCTCGAGTCTGAGCTTTCGAAGATGAAGGCGGAGGTGGTGAATGCCCGGGCCAAGGCTGTAATGAGTAGCACTAGGGCTGACTAGAGAGCGGCGGCCTATTTGAGGAGTGCTGATACTGCTAGAGCTGAGCTAAGGAGAACTCTTGGTCGAGCGAGCAATAGTAAAGAATACGCAAAGTGCAAATCTCGGAGGAAAACTCTCGAGGAAGTTCATGCCAGGGGTTTCGATCTCTCGGAAGAGATCAAGCAAGCCAAGGCGGAGGAGTATGATGCCAAGTTCCTTCTGTTCGATGCCAAAAATGGTGAGGACGAGACTGTCGGGCCATAGTCCCCAAGGGGGACGTTTTCTTTCTTCTTGTTCTTGTGTATATAGCTTTCACAGTATGTTGTAAACGGAGCTTGTATTCTAGTACCTGTATGTATAAGAGGGAAACCTCGCGGTTTTGTATCTTCTGGGTTTCTGTTTGCCAAGATTTTAGCCAAATCAATCTGATCTCTTGAGTTAATAGGAGTCTTCAGATTCGATGATACGGCCCTAGGGCTCATTAGGCTGGCCCGGGGGGCTCTTACGCGCTTAGTTGATGCGACCTTTAGTATAAGCTGGCGTTTGAACTCTTATGTTTTTTTTCAACCATTTTGGGTTTTGTATCCGAGTCGGGTTTCTACTCGAGCTCATTTGACCCTTATGTTTTTACGTTTGCGCGGGCTGGCGACAATGGCTCTTATGCCTTGGGCCGAAGTGGCCTTTTAATGTAAGCTGGCGACAATAGCTCTTACGCCTTGACCTTAGGCATATATAGTTAACTGTTTTGGGTTCAGTCTCCGAGTCGAGTTTCGACTCGAGCTCAATTGGCCCTCAAGTTTTCGAATTTGTGTGGGCTGGCGATAGTGGCTCTTATGCCTTGGGTCGAGGTGACCTTTTATGTGTGTAGCCCTGAGGCTCATTAGGATGGCGACAATGGCTCTTATGCTTTGCTCTTAGGCATGTATAGTTAACTATTTTGGGTCCGGTCTCCGAATCGGGTTACGACTCGAGCTTATTTTGACCCTCAAGTTTTCAGATTTCAAGCTGGCGATAGTTGCTCTTAAGCTTTTGGTCGATGTGAACTTTTAGTGTGTGTGGCCCTGAGGCACATTAGGCTGACGACAATGGCTTTTATGCGACCATTTATGTAGGATTTATTTTCCTCTCATTAAGGACTTTTGAAGTAATTTTTACCTGACTCGTCGTCGGTTCGGGAAGAACCTCAATTTCAAGTAACTTGCGGCGATGTTCGAGCACCTCGGGAGGTTTGGCTCGGAGGCTGAGCAGCTCGAAGCCTGTGATTTGGAGCCGGTATGGTCGAATCACTTTTGCTTATGCCGAGGGTAGCCTATTTAACCAGTTATTTCTGAAGTAGATTCGGAGTAATTGAAGGCCTGTGTAGGTTGGCGACGATGGATCTTACGCCTTGTAGCGACGTTCGGGCGTCCCTGAGTCATGTTAGTTCGGCTGGTACAACCGTGTGACCGGAGTCACTTGTGTTTGGCCGGAGCCTTTGAGTCCCGAGTGAAGTAGTTTCGGCATCTATATCGAGGGTATGCCTTTTTAGGGGTCTTACAAGTTCGATATATAGCTAAAACTTTTAGATCGGGTTTATGCCTTTAGTAAGGTCTTACAAGTTTTTCATGTCGTTGAGGTCTTATATATTTTTCATGTCGTTGAGGTCTTACAGTTTTGTCACTTGGTACAAGTATGGTTCATGCCTTGCTTTAGGTCTTACAGATTTTTCATGCCGTTGAGGTCTTACAGTTTTTCATGCCATTGAGGTCTTACAGATATAGTTGTTGCCTTATGTAGGCCTTACGAGACCGAGTCTGCCCGCTCGGGGTCTTGTAGCCTCGGGTTTTTATAAGTCGATGGAGGTGGCGCTTGATGGCGGTCCCCGAGTCATTGAGTGATTTTTTGACTCGGGAGCCATTATTTGCACTTTGTATTGCCTCATCGAGGGCTTACGATTTTGGAGATCCTGATCCTGAGTGCATTTTTTGAGATATCAGCACCAGTCCCCGAGTGTTTGGGGCACTTTTGGCCTTGGAGATGTTTCGTGCTTTTCATGCTTTCTCGTTGAGGGCTTATGAGTTTGGAGTTCCGACCATTAGGTCATGCGGGTATCGAATTGTTAACGCTAGTCTCCGAGTATTCGGGACATCTTTGATGGAGGAATCGTTTTAGCGAAAATGCTGAGTTTCCTTTGGAGTATGAGATGCTTTGACAAAATATATCCTTTGATTATTTGACACAAGTATACATAGTTTCGCTGTCTGGGACCGACTATATAGGCACGGTTCGTTCGATCGTTTGGCCTGATATATCACTTTACCAATGAGACCGTGGGGGAGGGGGGATGCCCTCTAGTATTCGGGGTTGATTGCAAAAGGAGTCTGGAATACTTGTTGAGTCTTCCTTAGGTAGCATGTGGACGTTGCCTTATTAAAAACCTTGCCGGTAAAAACCCTTTGTCGGGATAAAAAACTCGGTCGAAGGAAAAGAGTGCAACGGATGCTTTAAAACCTTAAGGTATTCCAGCTGCATTAGTGCTTTGACTGCTTCGACCGGGTGCCTGCATGAGGGTTAGTGTGAAATATAAAATGAAAGGGGAGATGGCTATACCTCAATGGCGATGGCGCTTTTGAACCTTAGAGATGGTCTCACAGTTGCTATTTTTTTGTCGATTTATCTCTTAGTCCCCATGTCGGAGGGGATTTTGTTGCTTCGGTTAGTGGCGGCCATCTTAAAAGATCATGTGGATGACATGTTGTGGCTCGTTTGCCTTGTCCCTTTTGGTTGTTTCCTTTTCTCGAGACCGATTTTTGGCTCGGTCGCTGAGGAATTCCCGAAGATGACCATTGTCGAGTAACCGGGCCACTTCCTCCCAGAGTTGCCGGCAATCTTCGGTCCTATGTCCGTGTGTGTTGTGAAATTCGCATACTAAATTGTAGTTTCTATGCGAAGGATCTGATTGTACAGGTCTGGGCCATCTGGCGTCTCTGATCTTGCTGATGGCGAACATGATGTCTGATACATCGACATTGAAGTTGTATTCTGATAAGCGAGGTGCCTCTGTTGGCCCTGCGTTCCTATCGAATCCGGCTCTGCTGATGAGTCCCCAAGGATTCTGTCCTCGGTCTATCCTTCGATCGTTGCGAGGTGGGTTGTGCCTCGAAGCGTTCCTTCTGTCTTCAGTGTATGGTTGTATCTTTCTTTTTTTGGCTTTGGATCCTTCTCCAAGAGCCTGGTTGGATATTCTGAGCCCGAGGGGGCTCCCAGCCGGTCATCCTCGGCCCTGATTTTTGACTGGTATTGGTTATGGACGTCCGACTAGGTCACGATGGGATATTCGATAAAATTCTGTTTCAAATATATTGAAGCCATCGAGCTTCATTCATTCAGACCTTGAGTGAAAGCTGCACTGCCCAATCGTCGGAGACTGGCTGTAGCTCCATCCGTTCCATTTGGAAGCGAGATATGAATCTATCGCAACATTTTGTTCTCTCTCTTCTTGATTTTGAACACGTCGGATTTCCTTGTTGCTACTTTGATGGCACCGGCGTGTGATTTTATGAAGGAGTCTGCTAGCATGGCAAATGAATCTATGGAGTTGGGAGCTAGGTTGTGATACCACATCATGGCCCCCTTCAAGAGTGTTTCCGTGAACTTCTTTAGTAAGATGGACTCGATCCCGTCGTTCTTTATATCGTTGCCCTTCACTGCAAGTATAAGCAATAACGTGTTCATTGAAGTCTGAGGTCCCGTTGTACTTTGGGAGGTCTTGCATTCTGAACTTCTTTGGAATGGGTTTTGGGGCTGCTTCATCTGGGAATGACCTTTGTATGAACTTCTTCGAATCCACACCTTTCAGGACCAAGGGTGCACTCGGAATTTGGTCGACCCTGGAGTTGTAGGTTTCGACCTTTTTGTCGTTGTCTTCTATAATCTTCTCTCCTGACTCGATCCTCATGGTGAGGTCCTAGAGCATTTTTGTGATGGCAGGATTGGTCATCAACCCTTTATTGCTTGATCTCTCCGGTGCATGTTCAGCTTGGGGAGCTGTCCCCGGTGCTACCGTGCTGGGAATTTTCTGGTGACTTTGCAGCTGAGCAATAGCTAGCTGTTGTGCCTGCAACATTTCAAAAATAACGTGAAGGCTAACCTCACGTTCTTCCCTAGTCGGGGTTTTCTGGGTTTGTTGTGGATCTCCCTAATGCGCGCTCCTGTCGGTATACGAGCTTATATCAATGCGTTGGGCGTCGCGCGAGACCGCATCCATGGGGATTGGTTTAGTTATATTCCCAGGGTTTTGTGGTAGCACACCAACACCCTGAACATACACACCGTTCTCCCCGTGGTGCTCGAGATTGTTGTTTTCGCCGCCATTCACTGAGTTAGACATATTGACCTGAAATCGAAGATCCTGGACAAGAAAAAGCGTGAAAGATAACTTGCGTTGAGTGATGAAACCAACAAAAAGATAATCACTATTATTTTTAGCCCCACGATGGGCGCCAAACTATTTACCATGAAAATGGTAATAACAATTAAATTTATTGATGGGACTCTAAAAATACGTGATCTATTTTTATGCTAGTTTATTAAGCAGTTGATGCTAAGTGTATGAGATCTAAAGACGAAATGGATTTAAGGAGGGAGCTACAATCAAACCAATAGGCTAGCTACTCGAGGCCTGAGGCTTGTCGATTCCGGGCCTCGAGGTTGATCCCGGGGCTCGATTACGAGCGAGCAAATGCAGTTGCTATGTGACTAACGATTATAATAAAATCAATGGAGGCTCTTTATGGCCAATGATAATCAATAAATGAAGAACAAGTATGAAGACAATAAATGGAAGCAATAATATTAAGAGAGTGTATGAGAGAGCAAAGAGAATGTTCTTCTATATTTCTTATGGAGTGGATGGAGCAACCGAACCCTTACAAAATTTCAAAGACCCCCTTTATATAGGAGGGGAACCCCAGCATAGTACAAAAGCATTAATTACAAACATAAAGGGATGGGATAACTAGATGGCACCAGGCTTTGCCAGTACCAGCTGCATGCCTAGGGAACTCCCCATTCCCATTGTGACCATGGACAACATTGTCGTTAGGTCGGGCATCAACGAACCTCGAGGGAGGGAACTCGACCACACTCTTGCAACCTCGAGGTCTCGAGATGATTTTCTGAAATGCCTTAATGAAGAGAAATTGGACCCTCCGATTTCGCCGTATACAGGTGAGGATATCGGCCCACATATCATGCTCGATCTCCCAAGTCGTCTCCTCGGCCGATTGACCTCTCTATTGAACCTTCACCGATGCAATGCTCTTCAACCTCAACTTTCGGACTTTCCTGTCCAAAATAGCCACCGGCTCCCCAGCATAGGTCAAATCCTTATCCAATTGCACCGAGTTGAAATCTAACACATGAGACGAGTCCCCATATTACTTCCAGAGCATGGAAACATGGAACACTAGGTGAACTCTTGATAAGCTGGTTGGCAAAGCAAGCTTGCAGGCCACCTCACCTACTCTCAAGAATCTCAAAAGGACCAATATACCGAGGGCTCAACTTTCCTTTCTTCACGAACCTCATCACACCCTTCATGGGTGAAACTCTGAATAAAACACTCTCACCCATCATGAATGCTAGAGCACGAGATCTCCTACTAGCATAACTCTTCTGCCTAGACTGTGCTCTGTAAAGCCGCTCCTGAATCTATTTCACCTTCTTTAAAGCATAACGAACCAAGTCAGTGTCCAACAACCTAGCCCCCGGGGTCAAGCCAACCAATTGGAGAACGACATCGCCTCCCATATAATTCCTCATACAGAGCCATCTTGATGCTCGACTAATTATTTTTATTGTAAGCGAACTCTGCTTGTGGTAGAAACTGATCCCACTAACCCCCAAAATCAGTGACACATGCTCATAACATGTTTTCTAAAATCTACATAGTGTGCTCGGATTGCCCTCCCATCTGTGGAAGAAATGATGTACTCAACGCGATCACAGTGCATGGCTTTCCAAAAATGCGATGTGAATTGCGTGCCTCGATTAGATATAATAGACATTGGCACACCATAAAGGCGGAAAATCTCACGAAAACAAATCTAAGCCAGCTAAGTAGGTAGTCATGATTGAAATGAAGTTTGCAGACTTGGTCAGTTTGTCCACAATAACCCATACAGCGTCAAATCTGCTCAAGGTCCATGTAGCCCAACAACAAAGTCCATAGCGATACGCTTCCATTTCCACTCCGGAATGTGTAGCCTCTGAAGTAAATCACCCTGTCTATGATACTCATACTTAACTGGCTGATAGTTGAAACACCAAGCTACATACTCAACAATATCTTTCGCTATTCTTCTCCACCAATAGTGCTGCTTCAAATCATGGTACATCTTTGCGGCGCCCGAATAAATATCATACTGCAAACTATGGGCCTCTTCAAGAATCAGATCCCTCAACCCATCCACATTGGGCACACAAATCCAACCCTGAAGTCTCAATACCCCATCATCACCAATAGTCACCTTCTTAGCATCACCTTGATGCATTGTGTCCTCAAGGATAAACAAGTGGGAATTATCATACTGATACGTCTTGATGCACTCAAACAAAGACGACCATGATATAATATAAGGAAGAAATCTGCTAGGCTCCGAACCTGTTGGCCAAATCCTAAACATCCAAAGGTAATGGTCTCTCCCCAGCTAGGATAAAAGCAAGACTCCCCATGCTCTCAACCCTCCTATTTAAAGCGTCGACTACCACATTGACCATCCCTAGGTGATAAAGAATAGTGATATCATAGTTCTTTAATAGCTCTAACCACCTCTATTGCCTCAAGTTCAGATCCATTTGTTTGAATAGGCACCAAAGACTCCTGTTATCCGTGAAACCTCATAAAACACACCATAAAGATAATGCCTCCAAATCATGAGCGTGTGAACAATGGCTGCTAACTCTAAATCGTGCACTAGGTAGTTATTCTCATGGGGTTTCAACACACGCTATGCATAAGAAATCACTCTAATCTCCTGTATCAACACACATCCAATGCCAATCCATGAAGCATCACAATAGACTGTATATGAGCCCGATGTTGAAGGCAAAACCAGAACTGGAGTTGTAGTTAAGGAAGTCTTGAACTTCTGAAAGCTCTCCTCACACTCGTCAGACCGCCTGAATAGGGCACCCTTAAGAGCCAATATATTCAAAGGAGCTGCGCTAGAAGAGAAACCCTTCACTAAGCGGCGATAATACCCATCCAATCCTAAAACTCCGAATCTCAGTAGTGGTAGAAGGTTTGGGCCAACCCTGAACTACCTCAATATTCTTTGGATCCATCTTAATCCCCTCACCGGACACCACTTGGCCCAAGAATTCCACCGAGTCTAACCAAAACTCGCACTTGAAGAATTTAGCATATAGCTTCTTCTCCCTCAAAGTTTGGAGCACAATCTTGAAGTGCTGCTCATCCTCATCTCGACTGCGAGAATACACTAGTATATCATCAATAAAAACAATACCGAAGGAATTTAGATACGGTGAAACACGTTGTTCATAAAGTGCATTAAAGTTGTTGGGGCATTGGTTCGCCCAAAAGGCATCACCAATAACTCATAGTGAGCATAGCGGGTCCTGAAAGCCATCTTCAGAATATCTGAAGCCCAAATCTTCAATTGATGGTACCTCGATCCAAAATCAATCTTTGAGAATATTCTAGCACCCTAAATATGATTTAATAACTCATCAATTCACGATAGTGGGTACTTATTTTGATATTAACAATGCTCAACTGCCTGTAGTCAGTACACATCCTCATTGATCCGTTTTTCTTTTTCATTATAGAACTGGAACATCCCAATGTGAGACACTCGGTCTAATAAAACCCTTATCAAGCAAATCCAGATGTTGTTCCTTTAACTCCTACAACTCCATTGGTGCTATGAGATATCTATATAGGGTGGAATTCTCGATAGGTCTACAGGAAACACATATGGAAACTCCCTCACTACCGGAACTGACTCAACGATAGGATTATCAACACTAACATCCCTTACAAAGGATAAGTATGCCAAGCACCCCTTCTCAACCATCCGTTATGCCTTCAGAAAAGACACCATCTTACTAGAAACATGACCTAATGAACCTCTCCTCTCCAACCTTTGCAACCTCACCATAGCTAACGTCACAGTCTTAGCGTGACAATCAAGAATAACATGATATGGTGACAACCAATCCACGACCAAAATCACTTCAAAATCCACTATATTGAGTGGCATAAGGTCAACCCTAGTCTCATAGCCCCTAATAGTGATCAAAGATGATAGACCCGGCCTACCATATCCTTAACGGGTGTAGACACATAAACAAGATTATTCAAAGAATTACGAGACATCCACATATGAAGCAAAATAGGATGACATATACGAGTAAGTGGAGCCCGAATTAAATAAAACTTATGCATCTCTATGATAGATTGGAACAATACCTATAATAACGAATCTGATGCAATTGCCTTAGTCCTAATAGGGAAAGCATAACAACCGACCTGGCCTGCCCCTCTAGGACGTCCTCTACTCGCCTGTCCTCTTCCCCTATCTGGATGTGCAGGTGAAGTAGCAACTGAAGCAGAAACCATTGCCTAAGTACCCTGCAGAGGTCCATCCCTCTAAAGTCTGGGACAATCTATCACAATGTGCCTAGTATCACTACACTCAAAACAACCTCTTTACAGGCATAGCTGTTGGTACTGAGTCTGCCCCAGAAGCTAGAATAACTGCTATAGGAACCTCGTGCAGAAAGTGCATTGAAAGATAGTTGTCTGATATGAGTACCCTGAGGTCCTTTACTAGTTGGAGCACTACGAGTAACCTGAAGTGCAGACTAAATTGGTCAACTAACAAAGCCTCTGCTATTACGAGCTAAAACCACAGAGCGGGAACCACTAAACCCTCCAAAATCTTGAGGCCTTTTGGCCTCCCTATCCTCTCTCTCCTGACAACGGATACGCTCTAACTTCCTAGTGATCTCCACAATTTGAAAGAATGGAGTCTCAGTCTCCAACTCCTGTGTTATCCCAATCTGAGGACCCTTTTTCTAACAGTGAAAACCAAAGCAGGTGCATGACGAGATAACTCTGTAAACCTCATAGCATACTTCCCTAGCGCAACTACTCAAACTTGGTGGGCAACTCGTCCTTGTGGGTTTGTGGAATAAACTCCGTCAAGAAGAGATCAGTGAACTAGGAGCAAGTAAGTGGCGTTGCACTAGTTATGAACTAAATAGGAGATAACCCTACCAGTGAACACCGTCAGAACCATCCAGGAAACAAAGTTCTACGTTATCGAGGGGGATATAAGATACAATGCTTTATTCGGAAGGCCATGAATTCACAATATGAGGGCAATACCTAGACACTACATCAGGCATTGAAGTTCCCCACATAGGGAGGGACCAAAACATTTTATAGATAACAGCCGGCCGTAAAAGAAATATTCGCGGTCAATGAGGTGATCCCGATGTCCGCACTCTTTACATCAAAGAATCTAGAGTTGATTAGGAAGCAAGAAACTAGATAGCAAACTATGACACCAGCCACAACCGAACCGTAGAAGCAAAAAGCAGGTGAGGATGAAGATTACAGAGTTCCTAGGTCATTAATCGCCCTTGACAATTCTGATGCCACCAAGTCAACGGTCGAGGAGCTGGAGCAAGTCATATTGATCGAACACTTGCCCGATCAGAAGGTATACCTGGGCACAGGGTTAACTCCCGAGCTTAGGAAAAAGCTCATTGAATTTCTTATAGCTAACATAGATTGTTTTGCTTGGTACCACCTTGATATGATAGGGATCTCTCTAGAAAAACCACTCATAAGCTAAGCTTGGATCCGAATTTCTACCTGGTTAAACAAAAGAGGAGGCCTCAGTCCGAAGTCAAGCATGCATTCATCAAAGACGAGGTATCTAAACTCCTTAAAATAGGTTTCATTCGGGAAGTTAAGTACCCGAATTGGTTTGCTAACATAGTGGTAGTGCCTAAAAAGGGAAATAAATTAAGAATGTGCGTAGATTACAAAGACTTGAACAAGGCATTCCCTAAGGACTCTTTTCCTTTGCCTAGCATTGATCAAATGATCGATGCGACCGAGAGCACGAGATACTCAGCTTTCTCGATGCTTATTCCGGGTACAACTAATTTCGGATGGACCTGGGTGATCAATAAAAAACTTCCTTCATCACTAAATTCGACACCTATTATTATAATGTAATGCCATTTAGAATAAAAAATGTTGGCACCACTTATCAACGCCTGGTAAACTGGATGTTCGAAGAACAAATAGGAAAATCAATGGAGGTTTACATTGACGACATGTTATGTAAGACCCTACGAGTAGATGACCATTTGGAACATTTGTAGAAAACCTTCATCATATTGAAGAAATACAATATGAAGCTGAACCCAGAGAAATACACATTCGGGGTCGGGTCTGGAAAGTTCCTTGGATTCAAGGTGTATGATTGGGGGATAGAGATCAATCCCAAGAAAATCAAAGCTATAGAAGGCAACACCGTGGTGGACAATATCAAGGCCGTTTAGAGGCTACCCGGGTGCATAGTCGCCCTGGGTCGATTCATATCAAGGTCATACGATAAGAGCCATCGACTTTTCTCATTATTGAAGAAGAAGAATAACTGGACCTTGGAGTGCCAGCAAGCTTTGGAAGAACTCAAACGATACCTTTCGAGTCCACTTTTGCTTTATACTCCGAAGGCAAATGAGCAGTTGTACCTGTACTTAGCGGTATCCAAGATAGCGGTAAGTAGAGTCTTAGTCCGGGAAGAGGAAGGTATGTAATTTCCTATCTATTATTTTAGTGGGACTCTAGGCGAGGCCGAAACAAGGTACCCTAACCTAGAGAAAAGCGAGCACCTCCAGAAAGTTAAAGCCATATTTTCAATGCCATCCCATATGCATCGTAACTACTTACCAACTAAGGAATATAATGCACAAACTCGAGCTTTTGGTATGATTGGCCAAATGGGCCGTAGAAATTAGCGGGTACGATATCGAAAATCAACCCCGAACTGTCATCAAATCTCAAATTTTGATAGACTTCGTGGCCAACTTCACGGCCTTAATACCCGAAGTCGAACAGGAATTGTTGTTTACCTCGGGGACTTCCTTGAGATTCTGGACCCTCTTTACGTACAATGCCTCGACCGCAAAGGGGTCTGGACTTGGCATCGTATTGAAACCACCTACGTGTAACATAATTCGACAATCTATTAGAATTGTGAAACTGACTAAAAATGAAGTCGAGTGTGAGACCATGGTTGCAGGTCTCGAATTGGTTAAAAGCCTGGGGGACGATGTGGGCCAAGCTAAGTGTGACTCCATCCTTGTGGTAAATCAAGTCAACGGTACATTTAAAGTAAAAGAGGAATGAATGCGAAGGTACTTGGACAAATTACAGGTAGTACTGCATCTATTCAAGGAATATACCTTATAGAACGTACCCCCGTACCAAAATAGTGAAGCCGATGCTCTGGCTAACTTGTTCATCGGTTGATAATGATGAATTCATCTCAGGAACTATCGTATAACTCATGAACCAGTAGTGGAAGAAGGCCCTACTGAGATTTACTCAATGAGTTTACCTTGGGAATAGAGAAATAAGTATATAGACTACTTGAAGACTGGGAAGTTTTCCTCGGATCCTAAAGAATCGAGAGCTCTGCGCACAAAGGCGGCTAGGTTTTGCCTATCCGAAGGTACCCTGTGAAAGGGAAAGAGGGAGGATGAATTGTAATCGATTTAAAAATATTAGTTGAATAAGTATGAGTTTAATCGACTAGACTTTGTGCAGTGATTGATTCTAGTAGAGATAAACTAAATGAGCCGAAAGATAAAGAAGACACATCAGTTTTTATACTGGTTCAGTACCGGTGTGGTACCTATATCCAGTTCCCTTGGGTCACAAGGGTTCTCTTAGATCTTTGATAAATGTTTACAGCAGTGATGGTTTTAGTTCATTCACCACCAACGATATAAAGCAACAGTAATTCTTTCTAATGTTGACACAACTCTCAGTTTGTGTTCTAACTATTCCTATCTTTTATAACACTTGTAGACCCAAGAATACAGTGTTTGTACTAAGAAGTAGAAAGTCTTAGAAATAGATGATGTAGTTACATGATCAAATTCTTGAGTTTGCCAATCTTCTTATAGGAGCGTTTTGAGTGGTCGTTGCAGATCTACCCTTGATTGAGGCACAAAATATTCTAAGAGATTTGACCTACGAGGTGCCTCTGAATCCTGCACAAGGGATGGGCTGGATTTGTTTACGTCTTTCCTTTTCATATACATAATCAAGGGAGTGATTTGTGTCTTTACTTGATCGAGCAATATTCAGTATCTCCAGATTTCAAATGAATCATTAAAATAAGGCCCGACTTCCTTTAGTGGCTGCACTTGATTTATTTCCTTTTTGATAGCCTCGACATTCTTTGATTTAGCACTGTTCTGACTTCGTTTTAGCACATTTGCGTGATTTTGTTTCCTTTTTGATGGTCTTGACGTCCTTTGATTTAGCACTATTCTTGCCATATTTGATCTTATATCCTTTTTGATGTCCTTACCAAAAAGGACTTCCTTTAAAGTAGTATTGTCCTCCTAATTTTCTGCAATTAATTGGATTAAATGGAAATAGTTAGATTTGCACTATTATAATCATTGAAACTTAGGTGTAACAATCTCTCCCTTTTTGATGATGATAATCAAATAGAGTAAACAGAGTATACTTCCCTTTCATAACTTAAGATGCCTACTCTCCTTGAGTTGTTGCTTTGGTTTACTCATCACTGCTCCCCATGAGTTCTTGATCTGGTTTACTCATCACATTTCTCCCCCTTCGACATCAATCAAAAAGAAGAAAAACAAGTGCAGATAGAACAGACATAATAATGTAGATAATAAACAGGGTAGTTAGGGTAGTATAGGTTATGCCTTCAGCAGACACATGGATGGTTCTTATAAACCAAAACAAAAGTATTTCACAAAACAAAAGCAAGTAGAAAACAAATATATTGTTTTAAACACACACACACTGATTAGTTCCTCCCCTGAAAGTACTTCAGGTTATTGATAACTTTGGTGCAGAAAGAGTCATAGGAGATTTCAACTTCTTTGGTGATTTTCTCTATCTTTTCTGCCATGGAGTTGAATGCCTTGATTCTTTGTCTCTTTGTGGCTCCCATGTCCATCCTGAGCTTAGCCACATCTGTGCCTGTTTCTTTGGTGAATTCCCTAATCTTGTTGACCTGTTCTTTCATTGCAATAAGCATGATTTTTACCCTATCTAGACTTTGTTTAATCTATTGTAGGTTGTTGGTGGAAGTCTACTGAGGCTCTGTTGGTTCATTGGGTGCTTCAACCTATATTGTAGTACTTTCAACCTTGGCTCATCTAACCCATCCATCGTCATTTAAGGTGTAACCCATCATATCAAAGGTTGTCTTATAATAGATGCTTGTAATGTGCTTAGGAGAGAAATGTGCCAAATCAAACTTCATGACATCAAAAATATGTGAGATGAGAAAGCCATATGGTAAACAAGCAGCAAAAGAAGATATATCCCTAATACTTTCAAGCATATACTGACGAATCCACACAAACCAATCAAGCCTTTTATTTTTCACAAGACAGTAAAGAACAAAGATATATCTAGTAGTCAAGGTTCTGAGAGACCCAGTCCTAGGAAGTAGAGTAGTAGCTATCATGTGGGCTAAAATGCGGTGTTCAAACTTGAGATTTTTAGGACCAATGTTAGGAGGGTTTTCAGACATAAAAGATTTTGCCTCTTCTAAAGAGACTTCAAAGTCTTTAGGCCATGAATTTTGCACAAAAGCACCATAACCATGAAACTTAGCAGAAAATATCTTTTCAAATTGATAGGAATCAAGAACTATCCGAGTGCCTAAAACCATTGACTCCAAGTCATCTTTGTCATTAACAAACAGATTTGCATAAAATATCTTCACAGACTCTCCATACATATAATTTCCAATAGTATCAAACAGAGGAGAAAGACGTTGAAAGTCAAAAATAGCAATCACATCACAGTGTAAATTTCATAAGAGAGAGACTTACATAGTGTTTATAAGCCATAGATTTAGACTTATAAGACTCAAACCTTGATTTCTCACTTGGTCCATAGAAGTTCAATTTATCATCTGGCCCAAAATCTATGCTTTTCACTTTCCCTTTCTTGCATACAAGCCTTTTGGGGGTTTGCTCCATAGGTCTTTTTCCTGCCTTTTCTGGCTAATAGGAAGATCCTCTGATGAGTCACTACTTTCATTGTCAATTTTGAGAAAATTTGAATCAAGGGATGATTCAAGGTCGACGGTTTCTTTAGGATTTTGGGTTTTTAAAATTGTCTTCATCGTCTTGTAGTAGTGGAAGATGAGAGGTTTATTTTCGCAATGGTAGAGAAATTTGGTGAGAAGTAATGAAGAATGAGAGAGGAAAGGGGTACTTTTCTAGGCTTTTGGAAGATTTAAGGGTTGCATCGGTTAGAGGAAAAGGCAGGTTCAGATGGAAGTGACACTTCTGGGGGGTTTCTTCGGTGACACCAATAGAAGTGTAATAATAACGCTCATATCAAATTAATACACTTATCAATTAAGTAAACCAAGAAATGAAGTAAAATATTCTATAAAGATACGAAAGAATTTTTACATGATAGACATAATACCAATCTTTTTATGCAATAGACAAAATCTTTCTTCCAAAATATGTTTTGTAAAAATATCAGCAAGTTGAGATTTAGTACTAATGAACTCTAACAAGATATCACCTTTTGAAACATGATCACGATAAAATGATGCTTAATTTATATATGTTTTACCCTAGAATGATGCGCATAATTTTTTGACAGACATATAACACTTGTATTATCACAGAATATAAGAGTAGAGGTAAGAGATAAATCATAATCGAGAAGTTGATGCATGATCTAAAGAACTTGTGTATAGCAACTTCCAACAGCTAAATACTCTGCTTCAGTAGTTGACAAGACATCACAATTTTGTTTCTTGCTATACCAGGAAATTAGAGCATTCCCCATAATTGGCATGTTACACTAGTACTTTTTCTGTCAATCCTATCACCTGCAAAATCTGCATCCAAAAATCCTTTTAAATCAAAATTGTTAGAATGAGCATACAGTAATCCTAATTCAGTGGTCCCAATAAGATATCTATAAATGCGTTTAACTGCAGTCAGATGAGTTCCTTCGGATCCAAATGAAACCGTGCATACTTATATGCACTGAACATTATATTTGGTCGACTATAAGTGAGATATAGTAAAGATCCAATTATTCCTCTATACATAATTTTATCCATACTTTTTCCATTCTTGTCTTCTTCAAGTGTAGTTGTTGGACTCACTGGAGTTCCAGTAGGCTTTGCATTCTCCACACCAAACTTTGTTATGACTTAGTGGGTATACTTGGTTTGGCTAATGAAAATCCTCTTGGGAGATTGTTTGATTTGCAGTCCAAAAAAGAATGTTAACTCTCCCATCATACTCATTTCGAATTCTTCTTTCATAATATGAGCGAATTATTGACATAATACAGAGTTAAGACTCCCAAAAATAATATCGTCAACATAAATTTGAGTAATAAGATTACCTGAATTTGAATGATTAAAATAAGGTTGTGTCAATATTACCTTGTCTGAAACCTTAATTTAGGAGAAAAGAGCTTAGTCTTTCATACCAGGCTCGAGGGGCTTGCTTGAGTTTGTATAGAGCTTTAGACAACTTGAATACATGATTTGGAAAGATATTACTTACAAAACCAGGAGTTTGTTCCATGTATACTTCTTCAGAGATATATCCATTGAGGAAGACGCTTTTTACATCCATTTGAAATAACCTGAATCCTTTATGAGCAACAAAGGCAAGTAGTATTCGAATGGATTCTAATCTTGCTACAGGTGCAAATGTTTTATTGTAGTCGATTTCCTCTTGCTGAGAGTAACCTTGAGCAACTAGCCTTGCTTTATTACGAACTACTTGATTAGATTCATTCAGCTTCTTTTTAAAAACCCATTTAGTTCCTACAATGGAAGCATTTGATGGTTTTGGAACCAAATTCACACTTTATTTCTTTCAAATTGATCAAGTTCATATTTCATATCTTTGACCCAATAGTCATCTTTAAGGGCTTCATCAACCTTTCTTGACTCAAGTTGTGATGTTAAGGCCATGTGAGAGTTGAGCTTTTGAGATCTTCTAGTAGTGATACCTTCTGGATTTCCAATAATGAACTTGTGGGGATATCTAGGTTCACTTTTCCATTTATTTCGAACACTTGTGATTGGCTACTTTTCCAAAGTGGTTGGTTGTTTAGTAGAAGATGGTTCCTGGATTTGAATGTGCTCCTCAGTTGACTGATTTTGCTGATTAGTCAACTGATTGTGATTGTCTTTTCCTGTAACAACAAACTTTGGGACAAGAGAGATTTTCTTATCTTCAGGAAGTTTTTCATTCCTTAAGAGAGGGTTAGTATCCACAAAAATAACATGAATTGATTCTTCAATGCATAAAGTTCTTTTAATAAAAACTTTATATGCTCTACTTGAGGGAGAATATCCAAGAAAAATACGTTCTTCACTTTTTGGATCAGACTTACCCAAGTTTTCTTTTCCATTATTGTGAATGAAGCATTTGCATCCAACTGGGTGAAAGTAACTGATGTTGGGTTTCTTCTCATTTCATAGCTCATATGGAGTCTTTTTAAGAATGGGTCGAATCAGACATCTGTTAATAATATGACATGTTGTGCTTACACCTGCCCAGAAGTGGTGAGGTAAAGAGTTTTCCACAATCATGGTTATTGCCATGTCCAACAAAGTTCTGTTTTTATGTTCTACCACTCCATTCTGTCGAGGTGATCTTGGCGAAGAGAAGTTGTGAGAGATACCTTGAACATTACAAATGTTTTCAAAGGTTTTGCTTTCGAACTTTCCTATATTGGTCACTTTTGATAGTAGAAATGTAATATCCCTTTCACGTTATACCTTCTTACGGAAGACTTCAAAATTCCTTAGGGCTTTATCTTTATGACTTAGAAAAATAACCCAAATGAAAGAGAAAAATCATCTACGATAACAAAAATATATTTTCTACCACCAATACTAGTAATTCTAGTTGGACCATACAAATCCATATGCAAGAGTCGAAGAGGTTTAGTAGTAGAAACAATATTTTTGATTTTAAAAGATGAACAAGTTTGTTTTCCTAATTTACATGCATCACAAATATGATCTTTTGAAAAATATAGTTTTAGAAGACCAATAACAAGATCGTGTTTGGAAAGTTTTTGAATAGTATGCATGCGAGCATGTCCAAACTTTCTATGCCATACCTAGGGATCATCAATCATAGAAGCTAGACAAATTTGATTACCAAGACTATCTATGTTACTGAGAGTATAAACATTCATGTCTCTATTTCCAGAAAGAATAACTTTACCTGATTCGTCTTCAATAAACCAACCATATTTTTTAAATCGAACCTCATAGTCATTGTCACATAGTTGACTGATACTGAGAAGGTTGTAACCAACTTCATCAACCAGGTATACTTTGTCTACATCACATATTGAACTGAGAGGGACTCTTCCAACTACAATTACATTCCCTTTTGATTTGACTCCAAACGTGACAATTCCTCAATATAATTTGGTGACCATCTTGAACAGTTGTTTGTCACCAGTCATATGTCTGGAACATGCGTGATCAAGATACCATTTCCCTTTTCTATTCTTCTTGTGTTGTTCTTGCAAAAAAAAAAAATTACTTGTTTTTAGGTACCCAAGTTTGCTTGGGTCCTGAATGGTTAGTGTTCTGAGTATTAACTTGACTAAAGGGCTTGGGTCGCCAAACCCATCTCCTGTTAAACCTGCAATGGTTAGAGGTATGACCGAGTTTTCCACAGCAGAAACATGAGGGATTATTAGAATTTTCAGAGCCTTTTTTTCCTCTGATTCTAAACCTGCAATGGTTAGAGATGTGCCCATTTTTACCACATTTAGTACATGAAGAAGGATTTCTAGTTCTAGTTGGAGATTTATGAGGAACAAACCAATTTAATCTAACTGAACTATGACTGATGGATTTTCTTAATCCATTCAGTTGAAGTTGAAGTTCATTAACTTCATCTTGAAGCATATCTCTCTCAATTTCACATACTTTTAACTTCAAAGCCCAATCTTTCTTTTCTCTTTGGATTTTTCGAAGTTCATTAAGAACTTTCTCAATATCTGCAAGAGAAATGTCAATAAATTCTTGAAATTCATGACAGTTAGGACATGTAGGAAGACGTACCTTACTTGTAGCTTCGTCTGCCATGAGACCAAGTTCACCTGAGTCTTCATTGATATCTTCATTGATGGCCATAAAGCACATATTGGCAATTTCTTCGTGATCAGATTCTTATTCATTACTCCAAGCTAAAAAGGATTTCTTCTTTTGAAATTTCCTACTAAGTTTCTTTTTCAATTCAGGACATTCAGCTTAAATGTGTCCATGTTTTCCACATTCATAGCATCTTCCATCATTTTTATCATTATCATTGTTCATCCTTCCTTTTCTGAAGTTTGATTTACCTCTCATGCTATTTCTATTTTTCCTCATCAGGCTTGTTACAACTTGAGAGAGCTAGCTATATTTTCATATTGTTCTCCTCCTTCCTCTTCTTCTTCATTTTCTGGTTCAGCCACAGTTACTTTGAGTGCAACTATCTTCTTCTTTTCTTGTTGAATCTTTCTGTCTTAGTGTGTTTTCTCAAATGCAATTAGATCACCTCTAAGTTCATCATAGGATATTTTATCAAGATCCTAACATTTCAAAGCAATAACTTTGGGTTGCTAAATTGTGGGAAGACTTCTCAGATTTTTTTTTACATGTTCTCCTCTTTTGATTGGCCTACCAAATGATTTTAAGTCTCCAAGGATTTTGCTGAACCTGGAAAACATTTCCTCTACTGATTCTCCATCCTTCATTTGAAATAATTCATAGTCTCGAACTAAGAGATTGATCCTTGTTTCTTTCACTTTGTTGGTTCCTTCATATGTGACCTCTAATTTATCCCACATTTCCTTTGCAATTTCATAGCTTGATATCTTTTCATATTCTTCTCCACTCATAGCATTGTACAACAGACATTTTGACTTCGCATTCACTGTTATGATGGCTGATTGTTCTTCAGTGTAATCATCTAAATCAAGAAGATCAGTTGATACTATGACTTGACCATTTTCAACTTTCTTGGGCGGAATTTGAAGATTTTCCTTTTTTTATCACGCGCCAAACTTTAATGTCATATGACATAATGTAGGTCTCCATGCGTACTTTCCAGTGAGAAAAGTGTTGACCGTTGAAATACGGGGGTAGTACCTGAGAAGTTCCGTCTTGGAATAGCGCTCCAACAACTGTATTTGATCCCATGATCTTTTCTCACTTGTTGTTAAGCAAAATTCGTGAGCCTTGCTCTAATACCAATTGAAAGTACAAGAGGGGGAGGAGGTAAATTGTAACTGATTTAAAAATCTTAGTTGACTAAGTATGAGTTTAGTTGACTAGACTTTGCGCAGTGATTGATTCTAATAGAGATAAACTAAATGAGCAGAAAGATAAAGAAGACACAATAATTTTTATACTGGTTCAATATCGGTGTGGTACCTACATCCAGTTCCCTTAGGTCACAAAAGTTCTCTTAGATCTTTGATGAATGTTTGCAGAAATGATGATTTTAGTTCATTCACCTCCAACGATATACAACAACAATAATTATTTCCAATGTTGACACAACTCTCGTTTTGTGTTCTGACTCTTCCTATATTTTGTGATACTTGTAGACTCAAGAATACAATGTTTGTATAAGAACTAGAAAGGCTTAGAAACAGATGATGTAGTTGTGTGATCGAATTCTTGAGTTTTCCAATCTTCTTATATGAGTGTTTTGATTGGCCGTTGCAGATTTACCCTTGATTGAGGCACAAAATATTCTAAGACATTTGACCCAAGGGGTGCCTCCAAATCCTCACAAGGGATGGGATGGATTCTTTTACGTCCTTCCTTTTCATATACATAATCAAGGGAGAAATTTGTGGCTTGACTTGATTGAGCAATCTTCAGTATCTCCAGATTCCAAATCAATCCTTGATGTAGGGCCTGACTTCCTTTAACAGCTACAATTGATTTGTTTCCTTTTTGATACCCTTAATACTATTTGATTTAGCATTGTTTTGACTTTTTTTTGGAGCATATGCTTGATTTTGTTTCCTTTTTTATGGCCTTGACATCTTTTGATTTAGCATTGTTCTTTCTGCATTTGATCTTGTTTCCTTTCTGATGTCCTTAATAAAAAGGACTTCCTTTGATGTAGTACTATCCTCCTAATTTCCTACAATTAACTGGATTAAATGGAATCAATTAGATTTGCACTATTGTCATCATTGAAACTTTGGTGTAACACCCTATTCACAAGAACGTTCGATGGCCCACTCACCATATGCTTGGGGCCGGGAGACACCAAATATGTTTTGAGGGAAGTTTACGAAGGTACCTGTGAAAACCATTCGGGAGCAAAATCTTTGGTTCCTAAGATAATCAGAGTCGACTATTACTGGATCGACATGGAGAAAGATGCAAAGGACCTTGTACGGAAATGCGACGACTATTAGAGGCATGCACCAATGATCCATCAACCCCGCGAGTTACTGCATTCAGTCTTTTCGCCTCGGCTTTTCATGAAACGTGGAAGGGACATTGTTGGTCCCCTGCCATGGGCACCCAATAAGGCTCAATTTATACTATTTATGACCGACTATTTCTCTAAGTGGGTCGAAGCTCAAGCATCCGAGAAGGTCCGGGAAAAGATAAGTCATCGATTTCATTTGGAACCACATAATATGTCGGTTCGGTATACCAGAAAAGATAGTATGTGATAATACGAAGCAGTTCATCGGTAGCAAGGTAAGAAAATTTTTCGAGGACCATAAGATTAAAACGATCTTGTCAACACCCTATCACCCTAGTGGAACGGATAGGCAGAATCTACGAACAAGATCATACTTCAAAACCTTAAGAAAAGGTTGACCGATGTCAAAGGAAAATGGAAGGAAATTTTTCCCGAAGTCTTATGGGCATACCGTACAACCTCAAAATCTAGCACCGAGGCAACTCCATTTTTGTTGGTCTACGATGCTGAAACACTAATAATGGTTAAGTTGGGAGAACCGAGCCTCAGGTTCCGATATGCAATCGAAGAGTCAATCAGTGAGGTCTTGAGCACGAGCCTGGAACTATTGGATAAGAGGCGCGAGGCTACCCTAGTCCGGTTGGCAGCCCAGAAACCATAGATAGAAAGATATTACAATCAAAGATCCAGCCTACGACACTTCGATGCCGGGGACTTGGTGTTAAGGAAAGTAACTATGAATACTCGGAACCCGAACGAAGGGAAGCTGGGACCGAATTGGGAAGGACCATATCGAGTCATCGGTATTACCGGTAAGGGTTTATATAAACTTGGAGTTGGAAACAATGCACACCTACTAAACAACTGGAACATGACCCACTTAAAATGTTACTACTGCTAAGGTACGACCTCATTCACTTTTTTTATATTACGAAATGGGATAACACTTGTAGGCAACAACAAAAGGAGAATGTAGTCGCTAGGTCTGAAAGCACACGTTCCACTCTTTTTCCCTTGAACCGATTTTGTCCCAAATGGATTTTTCGGCAAGATTTTTAATGAGGCAACAGTAAATCATGATAACTTAGAGTCAAATATTATTTTTAAATCGGAGTCAATGGTCGCATCAACAGTATCAAAGCCCTCTCGAAGATCGACCTTGAATACTGGGGGCCATTACCCTCGGGTCAGGATTTTTAGCAAGGGAGGAAACTTTGTACTTGAACAGTCTTGGCTCGATGGTTAGAATTTATTGTAAGGGCCAAACAGTTAAGTGTATCGTGCCCGCGTAGGCCACCCCATCCATACTACAAGCTTTTACACGCTTACAATCGTGTATGTTACGCACAGAAATAAAAGAAAGTTTCTACCTTGATAATACACATTTTAGTTTCTTAAAAGTATCGAGCCTAAGGGCTATTCCTACATGAGAACTATCAAGCCCAAGGGCCACCCTTATTTGAGCCCAAAGGGCTACTCCCACTCGGGGACTGCCATCCGAGACAAGTTCGAGCGGCTCGTATTATTGAAACCCAAAGGCACAAAACCTATTAGGCCGTTCCTAAACCTAAAAGGCTACCCTAACAATTGTTCGGAGACGTTCGAAGCCCGTAATCAAAACATAAGGCCTTCAACAAAATTCTAAACCTGTTCAAAGTTTACCCTCGGCAAAGATATAGTCTAAAATAATTTAAACAAGCATCTTGGGGAAATTTTCGGTGACTCTGAGCATCCTCAAGTTCTAGCAAAAATTGCATCAAGGACAGATCTTTTTCGGACCTCCGAAAAATGACTTATTACTACATTTGATTCTATGCTAAGGCATTAGAAATGTTTGCAATTGTAAAAAATGCTAAAGATAATAGACTTGAAAATTTCCAAAAGGGATAAACTTAATATATATTTTGGAATGTCTTTACAAAGGCCAATAAAAACGGCCTCTACAAAATATATGTACAAAGTACAAAAACAAAAAAAAAAGCCTAAGGCATCTCTGCCTGGTCTTCACTGAAACCTGACTCGTCACCAAAACCGTCGGGGCCTTCGAATTCTTCAGAGCCCTCAAAGCCCTCTTTACGTCAAGTCTTTTTGCCTCTTTGATCTCGGCAGATAGGTCGAAGACTCGTGCATGTATTTTTTTGAGGGCCTCCCTTCGAGATAATCGCCTTACGTACTCAGCAGTAGTCTTTAGGTGGGCCTCAGTTGCTTCAATATCGGCCTTGTGTTGGGCCACCATCTCGTCAGTATCAGCCAAGGTTGCTTCCAACTTGGACCTCGTTATTTCGAGCTCCTTGCCAATGGCATCCCATTTAGTGATGGCCGAGCCCAGTTTGAGCTTGGAGGTCCTCATTTTGTCGAGCCTGTACATCGGCCTTATCCTTTGCCACCCGAAGCTAAACTTCCACAGAAAACAGCTTGGCCTAGGCAGTCTCCTTCTCCGAGGGCAAGAGGTCCATCTTGTTTTTCCACCCGTCGGCCATCACTTGGATCTCATCCATCTCCTTGCAGAGTTGATAGATCTTCTGCTGGACCTGTGAAGTATTGTTGTTAGCCTCTGCGACCGGACCTTCATTTCTAACTTCAAAAAACTTTACCTTTTCCACCAAGTTGTCATGTTCCTGCCTTAAGGCCGATGCCTCTTTCTGAGCCGCATCTAGCTCGGCCTAGAGGTTCTTGGTGACCCCTTCCTTCTGCTCGCTACCTTGATATAGAGCTCGAGTTGACTGACTTCAACTCGGTATCGAAGGAAACTCTCGTGATGAAGTATCAAGGCCTGTAAAAAGGCAAAAAAAACGTAAGATACATCAAACACAGATAGTAATAGATATATTGGAGGGAACGATGCCTTACTCGGTTTAGTGCGTACTGCACCTCATTGAAAAGGTATATGTATGTTTATCACTTTTTTTTGCATGGTCCTCCTCGGTCACCAGGCATCGTAGAGCTAGCTACCCCCACATGAGAGGACAAAACCCGGGCATCCTTCGGGATGGTTAGTATAAGCGATCTCTTAAAATCGAGGTCTACACTCATAGAGGGGAACTGATTGACCAATTTCGAGGTCGAGCTCAGCCCGCCAGCTTCCAAGGAAGTGTTTTTTTGGGACTTCTAGGTCGCCCAGCCCAGAGAATTCCTCCAAAGCGGATGAGTCCACACCATTAAAAAAGAGTGAAGGGGATCTTTCGCACCCTGGTCCCACTCATTGGATTTCTCCTTCCTCGCTTGGGCTTCCTCAAGTAATAAACTCGATGTAGGAGGGCATCCCCGAGATCTCAATTATGTCAGAAGCTTCTTTTGGAGCAGATATGGTGTAAGCACGTGATTTTTGCCCTACATGAGAATTACTCCCAAAATAAATGCAAAATAAAATGATTTTCCTTGGTGTGTAATTTTGAGCAATTTTTGTGACATTTTGGATTATTATTTGTATTTGTCTGTGTTTGTTTATTTGTTAAATTAATAAAAAATACAAAAATATGTCGCATTTTGCATGTAGGATTTAATTCTACAATTTGTTAGTAATTAAGTTTGTTTACAAAAAATAAAAATTACAAAAATAGGCATCTTTTGCATTTTTAGCATTTAATGTCCAAATATACAATTTTATGTTTAATTATTACTTAATTATGCGTTAATTATTATTGGTAGTTAATTTGCGCTTTTATAACTTAATTTAGTTCTTAATAATAATTTAAGTATTTTTATAATTTAGTTTTAGAAAATAAAAGAAGAAAAAATAACAAAAATACAAAGAAAAATCGGATTGGGCCATTTCTTCAAATTTCAACCTCAGGCCCAAATAGTTGCCCAATCTTCCCCATGACCCAGTCCACTTCAGACCGGGTCGACCCGGTCCGCCCCATTAACCCAAATACCCAACACCCTTCTTCATTTTTCAAAACACAAAACAAAAACAAAAAAACAAAACAAAACAAAAACCCTAAAAACCTAAAACTAACCCATCCGCCCCTTCCCTATCTTCTTCTTCCCCAAACTCAAAAAACTCCTCCAAAGCTCCAAGCAAGCATCCATGGCTACCTCCCCATACACAACAAAACACGCACACACGCAGCAGCCCATCCATGGCTGCTGCTTCTTCGTCTTCCTCGTCGCACAACCCGCCATGGCCAGTCGACGCTCGTCGAGGCTCGTCGACGCTGCTCCTCCTCCTAGCTCCATAAACCAGTCGTAAAACCAGCTCCAGTTGCACGAAAATGGTGGCTCAAACCCGTCGCGCTTCATCTTCCTCACCATCGTCAAGCAGCAACTGCTGCATTATCCAAACTCAGTCACGTCCAAACAACCCTCCGACGCTGCTGCTTCTCCTCCTTCCTTCGAGCTGCTGCTTCATCGTCCAAACCCCGTCGTCAACACTGCCCTCCTCCACCTCGCTTCTTCTGCTTTCAGCTGCAAGCTCGCGCAAGCTGCTACTGCTGTCACTGCCTTCATATTCCTTATCCAAACGACACAGCAACTCGTCGCTGTTGAACCCATGGCCGAGCTGCATCTGTTCCAAGCTCGTCATCCATGGATGCGTCGTTGCTGTTTGTTTGTAGTTGTTGTTCATGGCTCGAGTCTCGACCTCCATCCATGGCTACCGTAGTGGCGTCGTCTGCCTCGCCGAACTTCGTCGTCTACAAGCAAGCCAAACGCACCCCAACTGCTCCTGTTTCATCCCTTCCGCTGCGCTGAACTGCTGCTACTGCTTCGGCGCCGCTTGGTTCGCTTCTTAAATTCGTTCATCGCCGTTTGGTCGAGCTTTGGCCGAGGTTCATCGAGTCAGTCCATACACATTTCATGTCGATCCGGTTAGTAGATTTTTGAGTTTTATTCTGTCCGCATTTTGTTTTGATATTTTCGAATCTAAAATCGGCGAATGTTTGTCATGTTTATGTTTAGATATTTGATTTTGGTTTTGTTCATGTTCATGTGTTGTTTGTTAAAATTAATTTTTCAGATTTCAAGTGAAAGATTAATTAGTTATTTTTCATGTTTATTTCATGTTTGTATTGTTGTTTAAGTGAATATTTGTTAGTTTAATGTTTGTTAGATTCAAATTGAAATTTAATTGGTTATTTCTTCAATTTGTTTCATGTTGTTATGTATTTCCCAGAAATTATTAATGTTGTTTGAGTCATGTGAATCCGTCATGTTTGTTGCTAAAAATAGATTTAATTCATGTTCATCTTTGTTTGAAGTTCATGTTTAAATCCAGTGATTTAATGTGAGTTTATGTTTGTTTGTGATTTGTTGATTTAATTTGAATCATGCATATTGTTGTTTGTATTGTTGTGTTTTTGCTCATACATTCATGGTCTAAATTAACCAGGATTGGTTCCCGATATGGTTAATTCATTCCATTGATTTTGAGTTGTGTTGTTCATCGTGTTCATATAATTGTTGTTGAAGATTGTTGAGAAATTGGTCATCTTGATCATATTTTGGTCAAGTTATGATTAATTGATTGTTTAGAGCAGAGGGGTAATTTGGTAAATTGCATTGCATTCGGGGGTAGATTTGTAATTGCAATAAGGTCGGAGGGGTAGTTTGGTAATTGAACATTATTTTGATTCTTTATGTTAAGCATGGGGGACAAATATAATGGGGTGGGGTTTTTGATGTACTTGTTTAATATAATGGGGGACAAGACAAAACATAATGAGGAGGAATCTTGTACTTGTTTAATATAGGCATGGGGAACATATTGTAATGGGTTGGGAAAGTGGTATTTGTTTAATGTAGGCATGGGGAACATATTGTAATGAGTTAGCAATCTTGTACTTGTTTAATGTAGGCATGGAGAACAAAATTTAAAATAAAGAACACATTTAATAGTGGGCCAAAACATGCCATTTGGGGAATAATTTTGGAGTTGGGAATGGAAGACTTGTCTTGCTATATATAGAGTCATTCTTGACATTAAAAGAGGATTAGAACTTGAACATTGAGAGAAAAAGGGTGGAGATTATTGAGAGATTTTTTTACACTTGAGAGTTGACATACTTTTATACTTAAGAGAGTTTGTGATAGTAAAAGAGAAAGACAATTTGAACTTTCACTCGAACAATTCTGTTTGCTTTTCTTCGAGTGTTATTCAAAAGTCAGAAACTACTGCATCTCGTATCTTTTCTCTCTTCTGCTTTGACTGCGATTGTACTTTTGCACTGCTGAGTTTTCAATCTGTTACTGGGTTATTCTACTGGTTGTTACTGGTTTTGCGGTGTTGCTGAACCTGCTGTTGCCGCGTTATTACTGTTGCTGACTCCTACTTCTTTTGTTCTTGTACTGCTGTTTCCAGGTACACATTTGTACACTCTTGGCTTGAAGCGAAAAATGAAATATTAATCAGGCTCCTGTTCCTGTTGAATTCTTTTGTTTGGATCTGTGTTTGAATATTAATTTTCCTCTCTTCGTATAAAAATGTAGTCGATTAATTAATGAGTAATGAGGCTGCATATGTATGATTTCTTCATCTAATAATGCTAGTTTAAATTATTTGAAGAATAGTTAATCGGCTTTGATATTATTGTGTATTTATCTCATGTTCTAGCAAATAATAAAATATGGAATGAAAGCAGTTTTTCCTTGTACAAACGCGATCGCAATTTTCCGTTCACATAAGCCGTAACTTAATAACTAATAAGTTGCGTTTTTCAGCATGTAAATAATTAGGAGATTTTTCTTTTATTTTAGAGACGAACTTAATAGAAAATGTAGTCGCTATAGGTTTATCCTTTTAAAATAAAAATGAGACGAGCCTCGCCAAATAAATCACAAACCGCCGGGGCCCTCAATAAAATACATAACCATTGACTAGACTTTGGATTTGGCCGTTTAATGAACCTTCACGGCCTCTTCCTAAAATAACAATACGTTAGACTCTTTAGGACGCGCCTTAATAAATCTTACCTTCTTAAACTCGGGTGCACATTTATGTGACCCAAATCCAATTCTCAACGGAGTCGAAATGTGTTTCTAATCACGGGTACATTGATTGTGACGTGGTTCGAGATGCGTGTCCATGACGTTGCAAATTCATTTTAAAAAAAATAAGAATGAGATGAGCCTCGCCAAATAAAATACAAATTGCGGGGCCCTCAGTAAATATTTGCTTTAAAAATTGTTTAGACTTCGGGATGGACCGTTTAGTAAAATTCCACGGTCCTACCCAAAATAAATACGCTAGTCGCTTTAGGCGCGCCTTTAATAATTTAATTTCCTTAAACTCGGGTGCACATTGATGTGACCCAAATCCAAATCTCAACGGAGTCAAAGTGTGTCGACGACCACGGGTACATTGATTGTAACGCGGTTCGAGATACATTTTCACAACGTTGCAATTCTTGATAAAAACAGTAACAAAAGAGGTTAAAAGTTAAATTTTGCACATAAGTTCACACTTGTATAAAATCAGATAATCAAGCCGAATATAACAGTTGAGCGACCGTGCTAGAACCACAGAACTCGGGAATGCCTAACACCTTCTCCCGGGTTAACAGAATTCCTTATCCAGATTTCTGGTACGCAGACTGTAATATGGAGTCATTCTTTTCCTCGATTCGGGATTAAAATTGATGACTTGGGACACCCTAAATCTCCCAAGTGGCGACTCTGAAATAATTAAACCAATCCCGTTTCGATTGTCCTTTAATTGGAAAAAACTCCCTTGCACCCCCTCGCGGGTGCGGAAAAAGGAGGTGTGACAGCTCTGGCGACTCCGCTGGGGATAAATGACCTAGAACCACCGGTTCAGGGTTAAGAATTCGAGCTTAGAATAATTATTATTATTTGGCTTTATTTATTATCTGATTTTATTACATGTTTTGAGCCTAATGTGCTAAATGCTGCTTTTACCGCTTTGATATTATTTGAACTGTACATATAAACTGTGCCGAAACCATTCACTTCTTACCTCCGGGGAGAAGCTCGCTGGTCGAGACTCCCTATTCTGTTAGTGTCAATACCTGAAATAAGAAAGAGGTCGGACAAGTTACAAAGTCGGACGATCCCGCGGGTCCCCGGTACGTAGCCCCCTCCTCGACTCGAGTTGTCCGCTCGAGTACACAGTCTAGAACAAATACCCAGGTTAAGAACTTAGAATAACTCAGCTTCATGCCGGATCCCTAGTAGGAACGTTTGTTTGCATCACGTGCATTTGACTTTGGAGGCTCAACACAGGGGTTGGGTCTGTCTAGGACAGGTGCACCAAAAAATGAAAATGACCATCCTGATGCATCTTACTTGCTACTACTTGCGCATTTATTTGATTTGGACTTGTGTGTTGACTGACTTGCGAATATCAAGAATAATATTTTGAAACTGAAAAATAGCGGTTTTGATTTGAAAAAAAAACCAATACACAAATACTGTCAAAACTCTGCCGAGATTTTGAGAAAATGAAAAAGAATGTCTTATTAGTTTGTTTTGTTAAAAGCAAAGGAAAAATAGTCTTGTTTTTAAAAATATTTTAGTTTTATTTTTATTTTGTTTGTCTATGAAAATGCCAAAAATAAAAATAAAAAAAAAGTCGTGTGTTGAACGTGGTTTTATTATTTATATATATATATATATATATATATATATATATATATATATATAATCCAAAAAGTATTTTTTTTTACTTCCAAAATATATATATATATATATATATATATATATATATATATATATATATATATATATATATGTCTTTATTTGTTGCAAAAATATTTGTCTTGCCAAAAAGTCTAGAAAAGTTTTTAGACCCCCAATTTTCAAAACAAAAAAAAATCCAAAAATATTTTCCATTATGGACTTCTTTAGAAAGTCTTTCTAATTGTTTTTTTTAAAAAAAAATAATAATAATAAAAAAAAAATCCGAAAATATTTTGATTCTTCTTTCAAAATTGAAAAGAAAATTCAAAATTCAAAAAACATTTTGAAAAGCATTTCTTTTATTAAAGGTAAAATTCCGAAAAATATTTTCTTCTTTTCTTTAGAATAAAAAAACGAAAATTCAAAAAAATATATCTTAGAAGTCTTTCTTTTAAAAAAAGAAAATCAATCAAAAAAAAAATAATACTTCCTTTCTTCTTTTAAAGTAGTTCTTTCGCAAATTAAAAAAAAAAAGAAAAAGAAGTTAGTTCATCTACTTATTCTTGATTACCCGAACTACGCGGGTTTGATTCTCACCGGATGTGAGATACGTAGGCAACCCTCATCGGGTCCAACCCCACCTTTTGCTAAAAAGCCAAAAACAAATAAATAATAATAAAAGAATAATATGTCAAATTTTAATTTTGTCATAAAGAAGTCGGGTGATGCTGTTTTGTCAGAAATAGCCGAATGTTCCCGAAAGGGACGCCGGAAGGCTGACTTTGCATAAACAGCCACTTTTGGGTCATATTTAAGATTTGGTCCAGTTGACCCACACAGCCTTAAAATCTTCGTCCCCGAGACGTTGAAAGGCCGTGTTTGCAGTATAGAGTTTTCTAATTTGAAAATCGATAAAAAGAGTCATAAATAAGTCAGGTGATGCTGTTTTGTCATAAATAGCCGAATGTTCCCGAAAGAGACGCCGGAAGGCTGACTTTGCATAAACAGCCACCTTTTGGGTCATGTTTAGGAGTTCGGTCCAGTTGACCCGCATAGCCTTAATAATCTTCGTCCCCGAGGCGCTGAAGGGCCGTGTTTGCAACTCCACGTTTTCATTGTAATTTGAAAAAAAAAACAAAGAGTCAGCAGTTAGGTGAATACCGTTCGGATTTTTGGTCAAAATAAGCCGACCCAGCTTCGGCCGCGTCTTAAACCGTTCTTGCCGAAATAGCCTTAGAGTATCTTTCAGTTGTCGAAAGGTTATTTTCGTAAAAGAACGGACAAGTTTGTAAAAGTGTCATAAAATAATCCTCTTCGGCCTCGAATTCATGTGGAATTTGGAAGGGGCCACACGTTTGCAAAAATAACCGTTCGGTTGCATTTGTCAAACAGAGAAAGGGGGTCAGCCTTTTGTTTTTGAGTTTGTAAATCTTTTGATTAGAATATGTGGGTTGTTTGATTTTCAAGTTTGCAGGTCATCTTCAAAACTTTGAAACCTAGTTTGTTTTAAAATTGAAAAAATGTGTATTATTGTTTAGCTTTTATTGGTCCGAACTACGCAAGGTCTGATTCATGCGGGGTCATGATACGTAGGTAATCTCCATAAGATTCGACCGCCAGTAATAAAGAAAAAGAAAATACAAAATAGAATAAATACAGGGGTTCCCAAAGTACTTCAAAGGGGCAAATAAGCAAGCCGGGGTGACGCATGTTGTTTGAAGCAAAGCCTGTTAGAAACGGTTAACTGCATAGGGGCATTGCATCCTCAATGTGTTGTTACCAAATCTGTTAAACTCTAAACGCTAACAAGTTTGTTGTTTTCCGAATCTCAAACAGTTAGTTGTTAAAGAATTCTGGCAACACACCCTTACCAAACTAGATCCAAAGGACCGATAACAACAAGCATGACTACTTCAGAGAATAGTACCGAGGAAGAAAGGCCGATGAGCCAGTTGTTAAAGGAAGCAATGGAAAAGATAGAAAGGATGGGACTAGAGATGAATGCAATGCAGCTAGCTCTAGCCAAAGCACAAAAGAGCCCTGAGCCGTTGGGGCACATGCCAGAATACCCTCACTCTGGCCCTTCAACAAGCCTCCCGAATCACCGTTACCATCAAGAAAGAAGCCCCCATGATTCCCAAGCTCCACCGCCCCATCAACCTCTCCCAATACCAAATGTTCCCATTTTTATGGGACCCACATCAGCCACCCTGCAAAGATCAAACAGCGAGCCATTGCTTCAGGCTCCCGATACGCAATACTATCCCCCTGAGCCTACATTCCATGCCCCCGAACCATATGCCTACAATCCACATTTGGAGGCACCGGCCGAAATTGAAAAGCCGGTTAAAGCCCCAGAACAAGATGAGGTATTGAGGAAATTCAAAAGCCTGGAGCAGTCCTTCAGGAACCTGCATGGATTGGGCAACCAGGTCAGCATGGCCTACAAAGATCTATGCCCTTTCCCGGATGTCCAACTCCCGGCTGGGTTCAAGATGCCTAAGTTTGATTTATATGGAGGGCACGGTGATCCCATGGCACATTTGCGGGGATTCTGTAGTAAAATGAGAGGGGCATGCGGTAAAGATGAACTGCTGATAGCCTATTTTGGCCAAAGTCTGAGCGGATCGGCACTCGAATGGTATACCAAACAGGATTCCAGCAGATGGTACACTTGGGATGATCTGGCGCAGGCTTTTGCAGGTCATTTCCAATACAATCTCGAGATAGTCCCTGACCGTCTCACGTTGTTGAGGACCGGGAAGAAGCCCGGGGAAAGTTTTCGCGAGTTCGGGTTCCGCTGGAGAGAGCAAGCAGCCAGAGTCGATCCTCCTATGAGAGTGGGAGAGATGGTGGACTACTTCTTACAAACCTTGGAGCCAACTTACTTTGGTCATCTAGTAACGACAGTTGGTAAATCTTTCAATGAAGTAGTTAAAATGGGCGGTATGATCGAAGAGGGACTCAGGTCCAACAAAATCCTGAGCTATTCGGCAATCAAAGCAACCACTCAGGCCATCCAGAGCAGCACTGAGGGTGTACTGGGGAAGGAGAAGAAAGAAGATGTCACGACCGTTGAGTCAGGAGCCTGGTTCGGATCTAGAGGCCCGTCACCCTACTATGGCCACCCATGACCCTACCACCAAAATTACCCCCGCACTCCATATAGCCCTCCACGACATTATTACTCACTGCCAGATCCCCATTTTTCCGTTCATCATGCACAAACCTATACCCACTCTCCAGCACACGCACAATGGCGTGCACCGGCTCCCCAAAATACATACCCACCTCCACCAAACATATATCCACTTCCGAGGGCCTATAGAAATCCTCCAGGGTCAGGTTTCCGGGGGAATCAAGCTTTTAAGAATGAGAGGAAGCAGAAATATACTCCGCTGGGAGAATCCTATACTACCGTGTTCCACAAATTGAGGCAGTTAGGCCTATTGAATCCTATTGAGCCCAAATTACCAAATCCCCTTCCTGAAAATCTTGACCCTTTAGCAAGTTGTGAATATTGTTCGGGGGCTCCCGGACACGATACCGAGAGATGTTGGAAGTTGAAGAATGCCGTGCAAGAACTCATCAACACAAATAGGATCGAGGTTTAGGTTCCAGAGCCGCCAAACATTAATGACGATCCGTGCCGGTGAAAATAAATGAAAAATTGAACTGTCAACAATTGGACGGCTACTCCCCGTCCTATCTGAAGGGAGTCTTGGTAGTGGGCTCTGATTTTTCTTTCTTGTTTTGGATTATTGCAGAGTTGTAATCCAGTTTTGTTTTAGTGTGAAACTCTGTTATCCCGTATTTCTATAAAGCGAAAGCTTTTCTCTTCTTATTTTGTTTTAAGTCTGTTTTCTTCCTCTTCTCTTTCTAAACAAAGCTCTTTGTACTGATTCCAATGATGTGACATGCATAACGGATCTTCAACTTAGTCTAAAAATCAATCTGATTCCGAACTGATTATACAAAAGGTCAATCACGATGACGAATCGGGATACGATGATAATAAAGCCTTCAAAGAGACAAACAGAGAGTTAAGCTAGTTGGAAGAGAAATCCAAGCCCAACTTAAATGACGCATAAGACATCAATTTAGGGGATGCAGACGATATCAGGAAATTTAAAGAGGGACATCAAGTGTTGAAACGGATCCTCCCACATCAGGCCAAAACAAAATGGCAAATTTGTCCCGAATTGGCAGTGGCCGTCTATTGTGACCAAGATGTTATCCAGTTGCACTTCATGTCAGACAGATGTCGAGGGAAGATGCATCGACATGGCTATTAATTGTTGTTTGTTTGTTTATACTTGGCATTTATCGGAGAATGAAATGACGGAGGCAATTTTTTCTTCTATCCAAACATTTTAACCTTTGTTTCCCCTTTTGAGCCTTATTTATTCTTTCATACACCTCTTTTGGAATCAGTAATGAAAATAAGAAAAAAGAGAAGGAAAATATAATGATAATAAAAACAAAAGAAAAGTAAAAAAAAAAAAAAAGAAAGAAGAAAAAAAAGGAGATGTGAACTACGTTTGACCTGATTCCTCAAAGAAGGATACGTAGGCGCCTCACGGCTCGGTCATAGTGAAACCAAAAAATAAGAATCCCCAAGCAAGAAACTGGGGCAGAAGTTATGTTTGTAATGTTGGGAAAGAAGTTCGATTCCAAGAGTTGTAATGGTTTTTACCCATCAGAATTATTTTGAACCCTTTTGATGCCCTCTTTTTCTTTTAGCCATAAAAAAAAAAACTCATGTTGATGTCCAAAAAAGACCTCCCGATCAGAATCCGAGGAAAGCCAGGTTAAGCAAATAAAAGCAGAGAAAGTCGACAACGAATTGATAACCTAAAGAATCCCCAGCAAAGAGTCATATCGGCACCATAAGGCGACGAGAATTGAGAGAAATGAGAGAGTCTCATCAGTGAAAACCCCTCGAAGGGCACTATGAGGCGACAAGGATATAAAGGGGGCTAGCAAGATAAGATTGGCAAAAAATGGGCCGCATCCGGCGAAAGTTGGGCTTCTGCACATCCCTAGCAAAGAGTCATGTCGGTAACACTCCAATCTCCAACTTAGAAAATAAAATGAGAAGAGTCTTATCGGTGAAAACCTTCACAGGCACCATAAGGCGACGAGAATTGAGAGAAATGAGAGAGCCTCATCAGTGAAAACCCCTCGAAGGGCACTATGAGGCGACAAGGATATAAAGGGGGCTAGCAAGATAAGATCCGCATCCGGCGAAAGTTGGGCTTCTGCACATCCCCAGCAAAGTAAGGCCGTCAGAAAAATTGATCGATATGAATAGACTGAGTTGGTTAATCCAGAAATGCATGACATGATCATTGGGATTGATTGTACCATTCGGATAAGTTCTTTTATTTTTTTTCTCTTTCCCCAACATTTGTTCAGAAAGACTTTTTCTTTCATCTTTTTAAAGTCATCACTTTTTATTTTGGGTTTATAGTGTTTTTCTCCAGTAGTTTGTTTTTAGAAGGATTTTGTTTTTCAGAGCTTACTACTAATTGCCAAAATGCTGCGAAGCAAAAGGCGAATAGGACATGCCAAAGATAATACAATGAAACGGAAAAGACATTTGTTGCAAGACCGAATGATGAGTTGGCCTAAATGTCAAGGGGGTATAGTGAAAAAGGGGTCGAGATGCAAGAGCATCCTTGGCCGATCATCGACCAAATTCCAAAAAGGTCGGACAATGTGGAAGCAAGGAAAGAAGAGGAAAACCACCCCCAACGGGAATGTGTTCACCAGCAGGGACATGATCCCCAACAGTAATATCATCCCCAATAAATAGTATCATCCCCAGCAAGTTCTGATAGTGTAATGGAACACCGAAAAAAAAAGAAAAAAAAAGGAAAGCAACCATGTTTTTTTCTTTTAAAACTAACAAAATCTTTCTTTGATTTGAAGCAGGGAAAAGAAATGTTACAGATGGCGGAAGAACATGCCATAAAGAAGATCATCAAACCGGGGCAGAAAATTTTCTCATCGCGAAAATTTTCTCAAAAAACAGGCGCCCACCTGAATAACGAGAGGAATACTTTTTTGTCTGTTCATTTCAGGCACCCACATGTATAACAAGGGAATACATCTCATGTCTTTACCATCAGGTGCCCACCTATATAACAAGGGAATACATTCCATGCCTTTGCCAATAGGAGATACACTTCCTAGGTCTAGTTTTGCCAATAGGAGACGCACTTCCTAAGTTTTACCCATAGGAGACGCATTTCCTCCTAAGTTTAATTTTACATATAGGAGACGCATTTCCTCCTAAGTTTATATTTTAACCATAGGAGAGGCATTTCCTCCTAAGTTTAGTTTTACCTATAGGAGACGCATTTCCTCCTAAGTTTACATAGGAGACGCATTTCCTCCTAAGTATAGTTTTACCCATAGGAGATGCATTTCCTCCTAAGTTTAGTTTTACCCAATCCTAAGTTGTTGTTGAAATTGGGAGCCCGCCCATAATAACAGAGGCATACATTTCAGTCTTTATATTTCCAGAGTTGAAGTTGGGAGCCCGCCCATAATAACAGAGGAATACATTCAGTCTTTTCATTTCAGGTGTTGAAATTGGGAGCCCGCCCATAATAACAGAGGAATACGTTCCAGTCTTTACTTTTCAAGTGTTGAAGTTGGGAGCCCGCCCAGATAACAGATGCATACATTTCAGTCTTTATATTTCCAGAGTTGAAGTTGGGAGCCCGCCCATAATAACAGAGGAATACATTCAGTCTTTTTATTTCAGGTGTTGAAATTGGGAGCCCGCCCATAATAATAGAGGAATACGTTCCAGCCTTTACTTTTCAAGTGTTGAAGTTGGGAGCCCACCCAGATAACAGAGGCATACATTTCAGTCTTTATATTTCCAGAGTTGAAGTTGGGAGCCCGCCCATAATAACAGAGGAATACATTCAATCTTTACTTTCAAGTGTTGAAATTGGGAGTCCGCCTATAATAACAGAGGAATACATTTCAGTCTTTACATTTCAAGCGTTGAAGTTGGGAGCCCGCCCATAATAACAGAGGAATACATTCAGTCTTTACTTTCAAGTGTTGAAATTGGGAGCCCGCCCATAATAACAGAGGAATACATTTCAGTCTTTACATTTCAAGCGTTGAAGTTGGGAGCCCGCCCATAATAACAGAGGAATACATTCAGTCTTTATATTTCCAGTGTTGAAGTTGGGAGCCCGCCCAGATAACAGAGGCATACATTCAGTCTTTTCATTTCAAGTGTTGAAGTTGGGAGCCCGCCCATAATAACAGAGGAATACATTCAGTCTTTACTTTCAAGTGTTGAAGTTGGGAGCCCGCCCAGATAACAGAGGCATACATTCAGTCTTTACATTTCAAGCGTTGAAGTTGGGAGCCCGCCCAGATAACAGAGGAATACATTCAGCATTAATTTTCAAGTATTGAAGTTGGGAGCCCGCCCATACAACAGAGGCATACGTTTCAAGATCAAGTCAGAGGACAATAAAACAGAGGGTACAACAGGAATCCCCTACAGGAAACAATAAAAATCCCCAGCACCGGGAAGCAGAAGGTTGCAACAAGAGATCCCAGCACAAATTCAGGCGCATGAGTCAAAAGGAAGAAAAGAGGCGTCTTGAAAGAAGCAGCTGGTGAACATTAAATCATGCCCAGCATAACAAGTCTGTTGAAGAGAGTCGTACCCACCAGAGGAACCACCAAAAAGCTTAATGAAGAAAGCCATGTCCCCAGCGAACCGAGCAAAATGATGAAAACTGGTATTCAGAAAAGCAAATGGCCAGTATCATTCCAAGTTCAAGGAAGAAAAGCACCGGAGAAAACACAAGCCGATAAGAAAGCAAGGCCACAAGAACAAATTTCAGTCTAGCTTAGCTTCTTGTTTTATTTTAAGCACGGTGTAATAAGGAGATCGGTAAGCAGTGATAACAGCATGCAACAGTAGTAACATTGCAGTCCCACGGTAGTCCCAGCTACCAAAACTTCCCGAACTACATTAACCTGATTCCCCTTTAGCCAGGGATATGTAGGAAACCTTTGAAGCAAAGGTTCGGTTAAAATCTTTTTTCAAAAAATGCTTCACACGGAGTACTCGGATGGGCAAAAATCGCTCGCTTTATCTTTGCACGAAAACCCTTCGTGTCTCCGGGCAAAGAGGGGCAGCTGTAAGCACGTGATTTTTGCCCTATATGAGAAATACTCCCAAAAAATGCAAAATAAAATGATTTTCCTTGGTGTGCAATTTTGAGCAATTTTTGTGACATTTTGGATTATTATTTGTATTTGTCTGTGTTTGTTTATTTGTTAAATTAATAAAAAATACAAAAATATGTCGCATTTTGCATGTAGGATTTAATTCTACAATTTGTTAGTAATTAAGTTTGTTTACAAAAAATGAAAATTACAAAAATAGGCATCTTTTGCATTTTTAGCATTTAATGTCCAAATATACAATTTTATGTTTAATTATTACTTAATTATGCGTTAATTGTTATTGGTAGTTAATTTGCGCTTTTATAACTTAATTTAGTTCTTAATAATAATTTAAGTATTTTTATAATTTAGTTTTAGAAAATAAAAGAAGAAAAAATAACAAAAATACAAAGAAAAATCGGATTGGGCCATTTCTTCAAATTTCAACCTCAGGCCCAAATAGTTGCCCAATCTTCCCCATGACCCAGTCCACTTCAGACCGGGTCGACCCGGTCCGCCCCATTAACCCAAATACCCAACACCCTTCTTCATTTTTCAAAACACAAAACAAAAACAAAAAAACAAAACAAAACAAAAACCCTAAAAACCTAAAACTAACCCATCCGCCCCTTCCCTATCTTCTTCTTCCCCAAACTCAAAAAAACTCCTCCAAAGCTCCAAGCAAGCATCCATGGCTACCTCCCCATACACAACAAAACACGCACACACGCAGCAGCCCATCCATGGTTGCTGCTTCTTCGTCTTCCTCGTCGCACAACCCGCCATGGCCAGTCGACGCTCGTCGAGGCTCGTCGATGCTGCTCCTCCTCCTAGCTCCATAAACCAGTCGTAAAACCAGCTCCAGTTGCACGAAAATGGTGGCTCAAACCCGTCGCGCTTCATCTTCCTCACCATCGTCAAGCAGCAACTGATGCATTATCCAAACTCAGTCACGTCCAAACAACCCTCCGACGCTGCTGCTTCTCCTCCTTCCTCCGAGCTGCTGCTTCATCGTCCAAACCCCGTCGTCAACACTGCCCTCCTCCACCTCGCTTCTTCTGCTTTCAGCTGCAAGCTCGCGCAAGCTGCTACTGCTGTCACTGCCTTCATATTCCCTATCCAAACGACACAGCAACTCGTCGCTATTGAATCCATGGCCGAGCTGCATTTGTTCCAAGCTCGTCGTACATGGATGCGTCGTTGCTGTTTGTTTGTAGTTGTTGTTCATGGCTAGAGTATCGACCTCCATCCATGGCTGCCGTAGTGGCGTCGTCTGCCTCGCCGAACTTCGTCGTCTACAAGCAAGCCAAACGCACCCCAGCTGCTCCTGTTTCATCCCTTCCGCTGCGCTGAACTGCTGCTACTGCTTCGGCGCCGCTTGGTTCGCTTCTTAAATTCGTTCATCGCCGTTTGGTCGAGCTTTGGCCGAGGTTCATCGAGTCAGTCCATACACATTTCATGTCGATCCGGTTAGTAGATTTTTGAGTTTTATTCTGTCCGCATTTTGTTTTGATATTTTCGAATCTAAAATCGGCGAATGTTTGTCATGTTTATATTTAGATATTTGATTTTGGTTTTGTTCATGTTCATGTGTTGTTTGTTAAAATTAATTTTTCAGATTTCAAGTGAAAGATTAATTAGTTATTTTTCATGTTTATTTCATGTTTGTATTGTTGTTTAAGTGAATATTTGTTAGTTTAATGTTTGTTAGATTCAAATTGAAATTTAATTGGTTATTTCTTCAATTTGTTTCATGTTGTTATGTATTTCCCAGAAATTATTAATGTTGTTTGAGTCATGTGAATCCGTCATGTTTGTTGCTAAAAATAGATTTAATTCATGTTCATCTTTGTTTGAAGTTCATGTTTAAATCCAGTGATTTAATGTGAGTTTATGTTTGTTTGTGATTTGTTGATTTAATTTGAATCATGCATATTGTTGTTTGTATTGTTGTGTTTTTGCTCATACATTCATGGTCTAAATTAACCAGGATTGGTTCCCGATATGGTTAATTCATTCCATTGATTTTGAGTTGTGTTGTTCATCGTGTTCATATAATTGTTGTTGAAGATTGTTGAGAAATTGGTCATCTTGATCATATTTTGGTCAAGTTATGATTAATTGATTGTTTAGAGCAGAGGGGTAATTTGGTAAATTGCATTGCATTCAGGGGTAGATTTGTAATTGCAATAAGGTCGGAGGGGTAGTTTGGTAATTGAACATTATTTTGATTCTTTATGTTAAGCATGGGGGACAAATATAATGGGGTGGGATTTTTGATGTACTTGTTTAATATAATGGGGGACAAGACAAAACATAATGGGGAGGAATCTTGTACTTGTTTAATATAGGCATGGGGAACATATTGTAATGGGTTGGGAAAGTGGTATTTGTTTAATGTAGGCATGGGGAACATATTGTAATGGGTTAGGAATCTTGTACTTGTTTAATGTAGGCATGGGGAACAAAATTTAAAATAAAGAAGACATTTAATAGTGGGCCAAAACATGTCATTTGGGGAATAATTTTGGAGTTGGGAATGGAAGACTTGTCTTGCTATATATAGAGTCATTCTTGACATTAAAAGGGGATTAGAACTTGAACATTGAGAGAAAAAGGGTGGAGATTATTGAGAGATTTTTTTACACTTGAGAGTTGACATACTTTTATACTTAAGAGAGTTTGTGATAGTAAAAGAGAAAGACAATTTGAACTTTCACTCGAACAATTCTGTTTGCTTTTCTTCGAGTGTTATTCAAAAGTCAGAAACTACTGCATCTCGTATCTTTTCTCTCTTCTGCTTTGACTGCGATTGTACTTTTGCACTGCTGAGTTTTCAATCTGTTACTGGGTTATTCTACTGGTTGTTACTGGTTTTGCGGTGTTGCTGAACCTGCTGTTGCCGCGTTATTACTGTTGCTGACTCCTACTTCTTTTGTTCTTGTACTGCTGTTTCCAGGTACACATTTGTACACTCTTGGCTTGAAGCGAAAAATGAAATATTAATCAGGCTCCTGTTCCTGTTGAATTCTTTTGTTTGGATCTGTGTTTGAATATTAATTTTCCTCTCTTCGTATAAAAATGTAGTCGATTAATTAATGAGTAATGAGGCTGCATATGTATGATTTCTTCATCTAATAATGCTAGTTTAAATTATTTGAAGAATAGTTAATCGGCTTTGATATTATTGTGTATTTATCTCATGTTCTAGCAAATAATAAAATATGGAATGAAAGCAGTTTTTCCTTGTACAAACGCGATCGCAATTTTCCGTTCACATAAGCCGTAACTTAATAACTAATAAGTTGCGTTTTTCAGCATGTAAATAATTAGGAGATTTTTCTTTTATTTTAGAGACGAACTTAATAGAAAATGTAGTCGCTATAGGTTTATCCTTTTAAAATAAAAATGAGACGAGCCTCGCCAAATAAATCACAAACCGCCGGGGCCCTCAATAAAATACATAACCATTGACTAGACTTTGGATTTGGCCGTTTAATGAACCTTCACGGCCTCTTCCTAAAATAACAATACGTTAGACTCTTTAGGACGCGCCTTAATAAATCTTACCTTCTTAAACTCGGGTGCACATTTATGTGGCCCAAATCCAATTATCAACGGAGTCGAAATGTGTTTCTAATCACGGGTACATTGATTGTGACGTGGTTCGAGATGCGTGTCCATGACGTTGCAAATTCATTTTTAAAAAAATAAGAATGAGATGAGCCTTGCCAAATAAAATACAAATTGCGGGGCCCTCAGTAAATATTTGCTTTAAAAATTGTTTAGACTTCGGGATCGACCGTTTAGTAAAATTCCACGGTCCTACCAAAAATAAATACGCTAGTCGCTTTAGGCGCGCCTTTAATAATTTAATTTCCTTAAACTCGGGTGCACATTGATGTGACCCAAATCCAAATCTCAACGGAGTCAAAGTGTGTTGACGACCACGGGTACATTGATTGTAACGCGGTTCGAGATACGTTTTCACAACGTTGCAATTCTTGATAAAAAACAGTAAATGATAAAAGCGGTTAAAAGTTAAATTTTGCACATAAGTTCACACTTGTATAAAATCAGATAATCAAGCCGAATATAACAGTTGAGCGACCGTGCTAGAACCACGGAACTCGGGAATGCCTAACACCTTCTCCCGGGTTAACAGAATTCCTTATCCAGATTTCTGGTACGCAGACTGTAATATGGAGTCATTCTTTTCCTCGATTCGGGATTAAAATTGGTGACTTGGGACACCCTAAATCTCCCAAGTGGCGACTCTGAAATAATTAAACCAATCCCGTTTCGATTGTCCTTTAATTGGAAAAAACTCCCTTGCACCCCCTCGCGGGTGCGGAAAAAGGAGGTGTGACAGCTCTGGCGACTCCGCTGGGGATAAATGACCCAGAACCACCGGTTCAGGGTTAAGAATTCGAGCTTAGAATAATTGTTATTATTTGTCTTTATTTATTATCTGATTTTATTACATGTTTTGAGCCTAATGTGCTAAATGCTGCTTTTACCGCTTTGATATTATTTGAACTGTACATATAAACTGCGCCGAAACCATTCACTTCTTACCTCCGGGGAGAAGCTCGCTGGTCGAGACTCCCTATTCTGTTAGTGTCAATACCTGAAATAAGAAAGAGGTCGGACAAGTTACAAAGTCGGACGATCCCGCGGGTCCCCGGTACGTAGCCCCCTCCTCGACTCGAGTTGTCCGCTCGAGTACACAGTCTAGAACAAATACCCAGGTTAAGAACTTAGAATAACTCAGCTTCATGCCGGATCCCTAGTAGGAACGTTTGTTTGCATCACGTGCATTTGACTTTGGAGGCTCAACACAGGGGTTGGGTCTGTCTAGGACAGGTGCACCAAAAATGAAAATGATCATCCTGATGCATCTTACTTGCTACTACTTGCGCATTTATTTGATTCGGACTTGTGTGTTGACTGACTTGCGAATATCAAGAATAATATTTTGAAACTGAAAAATAGCGGTTTTGATTTGAAAAAAAAACAATACACAAATACTGTCAAAACTCTGCCGAGATTTTGAGAAAATGAAAAAAAATGTCTTATTAGTTTGTTTTATTAAAAGCAAAGGAAAAATAGTCTTGTTTTTAAAAATATTTTAGTTTTATTTTTATTTTGTTTGTCTATGAAAATGCCAAAAATAAAAATACAAAAGAAGTCGTGTGTTGAACGTGGTTTTATATATATATATACATATATATATATATATAATCCAAAAAGTATTTTTTTTACTTCCAAAATATATATATATATATATATGTCTTTATTTGTTGCAAAAATATTTGTCTTGCCAAAAAGTCTAGAAAAGTTTTTAGACCCCCAATTTTCAAAACAAAAAAAAAATCCAAAAATATTTTCCATTATGGACTTCTTTAGAAAGTCTTTCTAATTGTTTTTTTTAAAAAAATAATAATAATAATAATAAAAAAATCCGAAAATATTTTGATTCTTCTTTCAAAATTGAAAAGAAAATTCAAAATTCAAAAAACATTTTGAAAAGCATTTCTTTTATTAAAGGTAAAATTCCGAAAAATATTTTCTTCTTTTCTTTAGAATAAAAAAACGAAAATTCAAAAAAATATATCTTAGAAGTCTTTCTTTTAAAAAAAGAAAATCAATCAAAAAAAAAATAATACTTCCTTTCTTCTTTTAAAGTAGTTCTTTCGCAAATTAAAAAAAAAAAGAAAAAGAAGTTAGTTCATCTACTTATTCTTGATTACCCGAACTACGCGGGTTTGATTCTCACCGGATGTGAGATACGTAGGCAACCCTCATCGGGTCCAACCCCACCTTTTGCTAAAAAGCCAAAAACAAATAAATAATAATAAAAGAATAATATGTCAAATTTTAATTTTGTCATAAAGAAGTCGGGTGATGCTGTTTTGTCAGAAATAGCCGAATGTTCCCGAAAGGGACGCCGGAAGGCTGACTTTGCATAAACAGCCACTTTTGGGTCATATTTAAGATTTGGTCCAGTTGACCCACACAGCCTTAAAATCTTCGTCCCCGAGACGTTGAAAGGCCGTGTTTGCAGTATAGAGTTTTCTAATTTGAAAATCAATAAAAAGAGTCATAAATAAGTCAGGTGATGCTGTTTTGTCATAAATAGCCGAATGTTCCCGAAAGGGACGCCGGAAGGCTGACTTTGCATAAACAGCCACCTTTTGGGTCATGTTTAGGAGTTTGGTCCAGTTGACCCGCACAGCCTTAATAATCTTCGTCCCCGAGGCGCTGAAGGGTCGTGTTTGCAACTCCACGTTTTCATTGTAATTTGAAAAAAAAAACAAAGAGTCAGCAGTTAGGTGAATACCGTTCGGATTTTTGGTCAAAATAAGCCGACCCAGCTTCGGCCGCGTCTTAAACCGTTCTTGCCGAAATAGCCTTAGAGTATCTTTCAGTTGTCGAAAGGTTATTTTCGTAAAAGAACGGACAAGTTTGTAAAAGTGTCATAAAATAATCCTCTTCGGCCTCGAATTCATGTGGAATTTGGAAGGGGCCACACGTTTGCAAAAATAACCGTTCGGTTGCATTTGTCAAACAGAGAAAGGGGGTCAGCCTTTTGTTTTTGAGTTTGTAAATCTTTTGATTAGAATATGTGGGTTGTTTGATTTTCAAGTTTGCAGGTCATCTTCAAAACTTTGAAACCTAGTTTGTTTTAAAATTGAAAAAATGTGTATTATTGTTTAGCTTTTATTGGTCCGAACTACGCAAGGTCTGATTCATGCGGGGTCATGATACGTAGGTAATCTCCATAAGATTCGACCGCCAGTAATAAAGAAAAAGAAAATACAAAATAGAATAAATACAGGGGTTCCCAAAGTACTTCAAAGGGGCAAATAAGCAAGCCGGGGTGACGCATGTTGTTTGAAGCAAAGCCTGTTAGAAACGGTTAACTGCATAGGGGCATTGCATCCTCAATGTGTTGTTACCAAATCTGTTAAACTCTAAACGCTAACAAGTTTGTTGTTTTCCGAATCTCAAACAGTTAGTTGTTAAAGAATTCTGGCAACACACCCTTACCAAACTAGATCCAAAGGACCGATAACAACAAGCATGACTACTTCAGAGAATAGTACCGAGAAAGAAAGGCCGGTGAGCCAGTTGTTAAAGGAAGCAATGGAAAAGATAGAAAGGATGGGACTAGAGATGAATGCAATGCAGCTAGCTCTAGCCAAAGCACAAAAGAGCCCTGAGCCGTTGGGGCACATGCCAGAATACCCTCACTCCGGCCCTTCAACAAGCCTCCCGAATCACCGTTACCATCAGGAAAGAAGCCCCCATGATTCCCAAGCTCCACCGCCCCATCAACCTCTCCCAATACCAAATGTTCCCATTTTTATGGGACCCACATCAGCCACCCTGCAAAGATCAAACAGCGAGCCATTGCTTCAGGCTCCCGATACGCAATACTATCCCCCTGAGCCTACATTCCATGCCCCCGAACCACATGCCTACAATACACATTTGGAGGCACCGGCCGAAATTGAAAAAGCCGGTTAAAGCCCCAGAACAAGATGAGGTATTGAGGAAATTCAAAAGCCTGGAGCAGTCCTTCAGGAACCTGCATGGATTGGGCAACCAGGTCAGCATGGCCTACAAAGATCTATGCCCTTTCCCGGATGTCCAACTCCCGGCTGGGTTCAAGATGCCTAAGTTTGATTTATATGGAGGGCACGGTGATCCCATGGCACATTTGCGGGGATTCTGTAGTAAAATGAGAGGGGCAGGCGGTAAAGATGAACTGCTGATAGCCTATTTTGGCCAAAGTCTGAGCGGATCGGCACTCGAATGGTATACCAAACAGGATTCCAGCAGATGGTACACTTGGGATGATCTGGCGCAGGCTTTTGCAGGTCATTTCCAATACAATCTCGAGATAGTCCCTGACCGTCTCACGTTGTTGAGGACCGGGAAGAAGCCCGGGGAAAGTTTTCGCGAGTTCGGGTTCCGCTGGAGAGAGCAAGCAGCCAGAGTCGATCCTCCTATGAGAGAGGGAGAGATGGTGGACTACTTCTTACAAACCTTGGAGCCAACTTACTTTGGTCATCTAGTGACGACAGTTGGTAAATCTTTCAATGAAGTAGTTAAAATGGGCGGTATGATCGAAGAGGGACTCAGGTCCAACAAAATCCTGAGCTATTCGGCAATCAAAGCAACCACTCAGGCCATCCAGAGCGGCACTGAGGGTGTACTGGGGAAGGAGAAGAAAGAAGATGTCACGACCGTTGAGTCTGGAGCCTGGTTCGGATCTAGAGGCCCGTCACCCTACTATGGCCACCCACGACCCTACCACCAAAATTACCCCCGCACTCCATATAGCCCTCCACGACATTATTACTCACTGCCAAATCCCCATTTTTCCGTTCATCATGCACAAACCTATACCCACTCTCCAGCACACGCACAATGGCGTGCACCGACTCCCCAAAATACATACCCACCTCCACCAAACATATATCCACTTCCGAGGGCCTATAGAAATCCTCCAGGGTCAGGTTTCCGGGGGAATCAAGCTTTTAAGAATGAGAGGAAGCAGAAATATACTCCGCTGGGAGAATCCTATACTACCGTGTTCCACAAATTGAGGCAGTTAGGCCTATTGAATCCTATTGAGCCCAAATTACCAAATCCCCTTCCTGAAAATCTTGACCCTTTAGCAAGTTGTGAATATTGTTCGGGGGCTCCCGGACACGATACCGAGAGATGTTGGAAGTTGAAGAATGCCGTGCAAGAACTCATCAACACAAATAGGATCGAGGTTTAGGTTCCAGAGCCGCCAAACATTAATGACGATCCGTGCCGGTGAAAATAAATGAAAAATTAGACGGTCAACAATTGGACGGCTACTCCCCGTCCTATCTGAAGGGAGTCTTGGTAGTGGGCTCTGATTTTTCTTTCTTGTTTTGGATTATTGCAGAGTTGTAATCCAGTTTTGTTTTAGTGTGAAACTCTGTTATCCCGTATTTCTATAAAGCGAAAGCTTTTCTCTTCTTATTTTGTTTTAAGTCTGTTTTCTTCCTTTTCTCTTTCTAAACAAAGCTCTTTATACTGATTCCAATGATGTGGCATGCATAACGGATCTTCAACTTAGTCTAAAAATCAATCTGATTCCGAACTGATTATACAAAAGGTCAATCACGATGACGAATCGGGATACGATGATAATAAAGCCTTCAAAGAGACAAACAGAGAGTTAAGCTAGTTGGAAGAGAAATCCAAGCCCAACTTAAATGACGCATAAGACATCAATTTAGGGGATGCAGACGATATCAGGAAATTTGAAGAGGGACAACAAGTGTTGAAACGGATCCTCCCACATCAGGCCAAAGCAAAAATGGCAAATTTGTCCCGAATTGGCAGTGGCCGTCTATTTTGACCAAGATGTTATCCAGTTGCACTTCATGTCAGACAGATGTCGAGGGAAGATGCATCGACATGGCTATTAATTGTTGTTTGTTTGTTTATACTTGGCATTTATCGGAGAATAAAATGACGGAGGCAATTTTTTCTTCTATCCAAACATTTTAACCTTTGTTTCCCCTTTTGAGCCTTATTTATTCTTTCATACACCTCTTTTGGAATCAGTAATGAAAATAAGAAAAAAGAGAAGGAAAATATAATGATAATAAAAACAAAAGAAAAGTAAAAAAAAAGGAGAAAAAAAAAGGAGATGTGAACTACGTTTGACCTGATTCCTCAAAGAAGGATACGTAGGCGCCTCACGGCTCGGTTATAGTGAAACCAAAAAATAAGAATCCCCAAGCAAGAAACTGGGGCAGAAGTTATGTTTGTAATGTTGGGAAAGAAGTTCGATTCCAAGAGTTGTAATGGTTTTTACCCATCAGAATTATTTTGAACCCTTTTGATGCCCTCTTTTTCTTTTAGCCATAAAAAAAAACCCATGTTGATGTCCAAAAAAGACCTCCCGATCAGAATCCGAGGAAAGCCAAGTTAAGCAAATAAAAGCAGAGAAAGTCGGCAACGAATTGATAACCTAAAGAATCCCCAGCAAAGAGTCATATCGGCACCATAAGGCGACGAGAATTGAGAGAAATGAGAGAGTCTCATCAGTGAAAACCCCTCGAAGGGCACTATGAGGCGACAAGGATATAAAGGGGGCTAGCAAGATAAGATTGGCAAAAAATGGGCCGCATCCGGCGAAAGTTGGGCTTCTGCACATCCCTAGCAAAGAGTCATGTCGGTAACACTCCAATCTCCAGCTTAGAAAATAAAATGAGAAGAGTCTTATCGGTGAAAACCTTCACAGGCACCATAAGGCGACGAGAATTGAGAGAAATGAGAGAGCCTCATCAGTGAAAACCCCTCGAAGGGCACTATGAGGCGACAAGGATATAAAGGGGGCTAGCAAGATAAGATCCGCATCCGGCGAAAGTTGGGCTTCTGCACATCCCCAGCAAAGTAAGGCCGTCAGAAAAATTGATCGATATGAATAGACTGAGTTGGTTAATCCAGAAATGCATGACATGATCATTGGGATTGATTGTACCATTCGGATAAGTTCTTTTATTTTTTTTTCTCTTTCCCCAACATTTGTTCAAAAAGACTTTTTCTTTCATCTTTTTAAAGTCATCACTTTTTATTTTGGGTTTATAGTGTTTTTCTCCAGTAGTTTGTTTTTAGAAGGATTTTGTTTTTCAGAGCTTACTACTAATTTCCAAAATGCTGCGAAGCAAAAGGCGAATAGGACATGCCAAAGATAATACAATGAAACAGAAAAGACATTTGTTGCAAGACCAAATGATGAGTTGGCCTAAATGTCAAGGGGGTATAGTGAAAAAGGGGTCGAGATGCAAGAGCATCCTTGGCCGATCATCGACCAAATTCCAAAAAGGTCGGACAATGTGAAGCAAGGAAAGAAGAGGAAAACCACCCCCAACGGAAATGTGTTCACCAGCAGGGACATGATCCCCAACAGTAATATCATCCCCAATAAATAGTATCATCCCCAGCAAGTTCTGATAGTGTAATGGAACACCGAAAAAAAAAGAAAAAAAAAGGGAAAGCAACCATGTTTTTTTCTTTTAAAACTAACAAAATCTTTCTTTGATTTGAAGCAGGGAAAAGAAATGTTACAGATGGCGGAAGAACATGCCATAAAGAAGATCATCAAACCGGGGCAGAAAATTTTCTCATCGCGAAAATTTTCTCAAAAAACAGGCGCCCACCTGAATAACGAGAGGAATACTTTTTTGTCTGTTCATTTCAGGCACCCACCTGTATAACAAGGGAATACATCTCATGTCTTTACCATCAGGTGCCCACCTATATAACAAGGGAATACATTCCATGCCTTTGCCAATAGGAGATACACTTCCTAGGTCTAGTTTTGCCAATAGGAGACGCACTTCCTAAGTTTTACCCATAGGAGACGCATTTCCTCCTAAGTTTAATTTTACATATAGGAGACGCATTTCCTCCTAAGTTTATATTTTAACCATAGGAGAGGCATTTCCTCCTAAGTTTAGTTTTACCTATAGGAGACGCATTTCCTCCTAAGTTTACATAGGAGACGCATTTCCTCCTAAGTATAGTTTTACCCATAGGAGATGCATTTCCTCCTAAGTTTAGTTTTACCCAATCCTAAGTTGTTGTTGAAATTGGGAGCCCGCCCATAATAACAGAGGCATACATTTCAGTCTTTATATTTCCAGAGTTGAAGTTGGGAGCCCGCCCATAATAACAGAGGAATACATTCAGTCTTTTCATTTCAGGTGTTGAAATTGGGAGCCCGCCCATAATAACAGAGGAATACGTTCCAGTCTTTACTTTTCAAGTGTTGAAGTTGGGAGCCCGCCCAGATAACAGATGCATACATTTCAGTCTTTATATTTCCAGAGTTGAAGTTGGGAGCCCGCCCATAATAACAGAGGAATACATTCAGTCTTTTCATTTCAGGTGTTGAAATTGGGAGCCCGCCCATAATAACAGAGGAATACGTTCCAGTCTTTACTTTTCAAGTGTTGAAGTTGGGAGCCCGCCCAGATAACAGATGCATACATTTCAGTCTTTATATTTCCAGAGTTGAAGTTGGGAGCCCGCCCATAATAACAGAGGAATACATTCAGTCTTTTCATTTCAGGTGTTGAAATTGGGAGCCCGCCCATAATAACAGAGGAATACGTTCCAGTCTTTACTTTTCAAGTGTTGAAGTTGGGAGCCCGCCCAGATAACAGAGGCATACATTTCAGTCTTTATATTTCCAGAGTTGAAGTTGGGAGCCCGCCCATAATAACAGAGGAATACATTCAATCTTTACTTTCAAGTGTTGAAATTGGGAGCCCGCCCATAATAACAGAGGAATACATTTCAGTCTTTACATTTCAAGCGTTGAAGTTGGGAGCCCGCCCATAATAACAGAGGAATACATTCAGTCTTTACTTTCAAGTGTTGAAATTGGGAGCCCGCCCATAATAACAGAGGAATACATTTCAGTCTTTACATTTCAAGCGTTGAAGTTGGGAGCCCGCCCATAATAACAGAGGAATACATTCAGTCTTTATATTTCCAGTGTTGAAGTTGGGAGCCCGCCCAGATAACAGAGGCATACATTCAGTCTTTTCATTTCAAGTGTTGAAGTTGGGAGCCCGCCCATAATAACAGAGGAATACATTCAGTCTTTACTTTCAAGTGTTGAAGTTGGGAGCCCGCCCAGATAACAGAGGCATACATTCAGTCTTTACATTTCAAGCGTTGAAGTTGGGAGCCCGCCCAGATAACAGAGGAATACATTCAGCATTAATTTTCAAGTACTGAAGTTGGGAGCCCGCCCATACAACAGAGGCATACGTTTCAAGATCAAGTCAGAGGACAATAAAACAGAGGGTACAACAGGAATCCCCTACAGGAAACAATAAAAATCCCCAGCACCGGGAAGCAGAAGGTTGCAACAAGAGATCCCAGCACAAATTCAGGCGCATGAGTCAAAAGGAAGAAAAGAGGCGTCTTGAAAGAAGCAGCTGGTGAACATTAAATCATGCCCAGCATAACAAGTCTGTTGAAGAGAGTCGTACCCACCAGAGGAACCGCCAAAAAGCTTAATGAAGAAAGCCATGTCCTCAGCGAACCGAGCAAAATGATGAAAACTGGTATTCAGAAAAGCAAATGGCCAGTATCATTCCAAGTTCAAGGAAGAAAAGCACCGGAGAAAACACAAGCCGATAAGAAAGCAAGGCCACAAGAACAAATTTCAGTCTAGCTTAGCTTCTTGTTTTATTTTAAGCACGGTGTAATAAGGAGATCGGTAAGTAGTGATAACAGCATGCAACAGTAGTAACATTGCAGTCCCACGGTAGTCCCAGCTACCAAAACTTCCCGAACTACATTAACCTGATTCCCCTTTAGCCAGGGATATGTAGGAAACCTTTGAAGCAAAGGTTCGGTTAAAATCTTTTTTCAAAAAATGCTTCACACGGAGTACTCGGATGGGCAAAAATCGCTCGTTTTATCTTTGCACGAAAACCCTTCGTGTCTCCGGGCAAAGAGGGGCAGCTGTAAGCACATGATTTTTGCCCTACATGAGAATTACTCCCAAAAAAAATGCAAAATAAAATGATTTTCCTTGGTGTGTAATTTTGAGCAATTTTTCTGACATTTTGGATTATTATTTGTATTTGTCTATGTTTGTTTATTTATTAAATTAATAAAAAATACAAAAATATATCGCATTTTGCATGTAGGATTTAATTCTACAATTTTTTATTAATTAAGTTTGTTTACAAAAAATGAAAATTACAAAAATAGGCATCTTTTGCATTTTTAGCATTTAATGTCCAAATATACAATTTTATGTTTAATTATTACTTAATTATGCGTTAATTGTTATTGGGAGTTAATTTGCGCTTTTATAACTTAATTTAGTTCTTAATAATAATTTAAGTATTTTTATAATTTAGTTTTAGAAAATAAAAGAAGAAAAAATAACAAAAATACAAAGAAAAATCGGATTGGGCCATTTCTTCAAATTTCAACCTCAGGCCCAAATAGTTGCCCAATCTTCCCCATGACCCAGTCCACTTCAGACCGGGTCGACCCGGTCCGCCCCATTAACCCAAATACCCAACACCCTTCTTCATTTTTCAAAACACAAAACAAAAACAAAAAAACAAAACAAAACAAAAACCCTAAAAACCTAAAACTAACCCATCCGCCCCTTCCCTATCTTCTTCTTCCCCAAACTCAAAAAAACTCCTCCAAAGCTCCAAGCAAGCATCCATGGCTACCTCCCCATACACAACAAAACACACACACACGCAGCAGCCCATCCATGGCTGCTGCTTCTTCGTCTTCCTCGTCGCACAACCCGCCATGGACAGTCGACGCTCGTCGAGGCTCGTCGACGCTGCTCCTCCTCCTAGCTCCATAAACCAGTCATAAAACCAGCTCCAGTTGCACGAAAATGGTGGCTCAAACCCGTCACGCTTCATCTTCCTCACCATCGTCAAGCAGCAACTGCTGCATTATCCAAACTCAGTCACGTCCAAACAACCCTCCGACGCTGCTGCTTCTCCTCCTTCCTCCGAGCTGCTGCTTCATCATCCAAACCCCGTCGTCAACACTGCCCTCCTCCACCTCGCTTCTTCTGCTTTCAGCTGCAAGCTCGCGCAAGCTGCTACTGCTGTCACTGCCTTCATATTCCCTATCCAAACGACACAGCAACTCGTCGCTGTTGAATCCATGGCCGAGCTGCATCTGTTCCAAGCTCGTCGTCCATGGATGCGTCGTTGCTGTTTGTTTGTAGTTGTTGTTCATGGCTCGAGTCTCGACCTCCATCCATGGCTGCCGTAGTTGCGTCGTCTGCCTCGCCGAACTTCGTCGTCTACAAGCAAGCCAAACGCACCCCAGCTGCTCCTGTTTCATCCCTTCCGCTGCGCTGAACTGCTGCTACTGCTTCGGCGCCGCTTGGTTCGCTTCTTAAATTCGTTCATTGCCGTTTGGTCGAGCTTTGGCCGAGGTTCATCGAGTCAGTCCATACACATTTCATGTCGATCCGGTTAGTAGATTTTTGAGTTTTATTCTGTCCGCATTTTGTTTTGATATTTTCGAATCTAAAATCGGCGAATGTTTGTCATGTTTATGTTTAGATATTTGATTTTGGTTTTGTTCATGTTCATGTGTTGTTTGTTAAAATTAATTTTTCAGATTTCAAGTGAAAGATTAATTAGTTATTTTTCATGTTTATTTCATGTTTGTATTGTTGTTTAAGTGAATATTTGTTAGTTTAATGTTTGTTAGATTCAAATTGAAATTTAATTGGTTATTTCTTCAATTTGTTTCATGTTGTTATGTATTTCCCAGAAATTATTAATGTTGTTTGAGTCATGTGAATCCGTCATGTTTGTTGCTAAAAATAGATTTAATTCATGTTCATCTTTGTTTGAAGTTCATGTTTAAATCCAGTGATTTAATGTGAGTTTATGTTTGTTTGTGATTTGTTGATTTAATTTGAATCATGCATATTGTTGTTTGTATTGTTGTGTTTTTGCTCATACATTCATGGTCTAAATTAACCAGGATTGGTTCCCGATATGGTTAATTCATTCCATTGATTTTGAGTTGTGTTGTTCATCGTGTTCATATAATTGTTGTTGAAGATTGTTGAGAAATTGGTCATCTTGATCATATTTTGGTCAAGTTATGATTAATTGATTGTTTAGAGCAGAGGGGTAATTTGGTAAATTGCATTGCATTCGGGGGTAGATTTGTAATTGCAATAAGGTCGGAGGGGTAGTTTGGTAATTGAACATTATTTTGATTCTTTATGTTAAGCATGGGGGACAAATATAATGGGGTGGGGTTTTTGATGTACTTGTTTAATATAATGGGGGACAAGACAAAACATAATGGGGAGGAATCTTGTACTTGTTTAATATAGGCATGGGGAACATATTGTAATGGGTTGGGAAAGTGGTATTTGTTTAATGTAGGCATGGGGAACATATTGTAATGGGTTAGGAATCTTGTACTTGTTTAATGTAGGCATGAGGAACAAAATTTAAAATAAAGAAGACATTTAATAGTGGGCCAAAACATGCCATTTGGGGAATAATTTTGGAGTTGGGAATGGAAGACTTGTCTTGCTATATATAGAGTCATTCTTGACATTAAAAGGGGATTAGAACTTGAACATTGAGAGAAAAAGGGTGGAGATTATTGAGAGATTTTTTACACTTGAGAGTTGACATACTTTTATACTTAAGAGAGTTTGTGATAGTAAAAGAGAAAGACAATTTGAACTTTCACTCGAACAATTCTGTTTGCTTTTCTTCGAGTGTTATTCAAAAGTCAGAAACTACTGCATCTCGTATCTTTTCTCTCTTCTGCTTTGACTGCGATTGTACTTTTGCACTGCTGAGTTTTCAATCTGTTACTGGGTTATTCTACTGGTTGTTACTGGTTTTGCGGTGTTGCTGAACCTGCTGTTGCCGCGTTATTACTGTTGCTGACTCCTACTTCTTTTGTTCTTGTACTGCTGTTTCCAGGTACACATTTGTACACTCTTGGCTTGAAGCGAAAAATGAAATATTAATCAGGCTCCTGTTCCTGTTGAATTCTTTTGTTTGGATCTGTGTTTGAATATTAATTTTCCTCTCTTCGTATAAAAATGTAGTCGATTAATTAATGAGTAATGAGGCTGCATATGTATGATTTCTTCATCTAATAATGCTAGTTTAAATTATTTGAAGAATAGTTAATCGGCTTTGATATTATTGTGTATTTATCTCATGTTCTAGCAAATAATAAAATATGGAATGAAAGCAGTTTTTCCTTATACAAACGCGATCGCAATTTTCCGTTCACATAAGCCGTAACTTAATAACTAATAAGTTGCGTTTTTTAGCATGTAAATAATTAGGAGATTTTTCTTTTATTTTAGAGACGAACTTAATAGAAAATGTAGTCGCTATAGGTTTATCCTTTTAAAATAAAAATGAGATGAGCCTCGCCAAATAAATCACAAACCGTCGGGGCCCTCAATAAAATACATAACCATTGACTAGACTTTGGATTTGGCCGTTTAGCAAATCTCACAACCTTCCTAAAATGACAACACGTTAGTCTCTTTAGGATACGCTTTAATAAACTTTACCTTCTTAAACTCGGGTGCACATTTATGTGACCCAAATCCAAATCTCGACGGATTCGAAATGCCTCTCTAATCACGGGTACATTGACTGTGACGTGGTTCGAGATGCATGTCCATGACGTTGCAAATTCATTAGAAATAAAGAACGAGGTGAGCCTCGCCAAATAAAAATACAAATTGCGGGGCCCTCAATAAATATTGCTTTAAAAATTGTTTAGGCTTCGGGATGGACCGTTTAGTAAAATTCCACGGTCCTACCCAAAATAAATACGCTAGTCGCTTTAGGCGCGCCTTTAATAATTTAATTTCCTTAAACTCGGGTGCACATTGATGTGACCCAAATCCAAATCTCAACGGAGTCAAAGTGTGTCGACGACCACGGGTACATTGATTGTAACGCGGTTCGAGATACATTTTCACAACGTTGCAATTCTTGATAAAAAACAGTAAATGATAAAAGCGGTTAAAAGTTAAATTTTGCACATAAGTTCACACTTGTATAAAATCAGATAATCAAGCCGAATATAACAGTTGAGCGACCGTGCTAGAATCACGGAACTCGGGAATGCCTAACACCTTCTCCCGGGTTAACAAAATTCCTTATCCAGATTTCTGGTACGCAGACTGTAATATGGAGTCATTCTTTTCCTCGATTCAGGATTAAAATTGATGACTTGGGACACCCTAAATCTCCCAAGTGGCGACTCTGAAATAATTAAACCAATCCCGTTTCGATTGTCCTTTAATTGGAAAAAACTCCCTTGCACCCCCTCGCGGGTGCGGAAAAAGGAGGTGTGACATATGGCACCTTGGGAAGTTTCACCCAGGGTATCCAAGTAGGGATTTTGAGTTAGAGGGGGGTCGATCTCATGAGTCTCCCCCTCGGATGCTCCTAGTCCCAGGGATAGGTCATCCCGTGGGTTACAAAATAGATTCATCCTTCAGTTTGTCCCTAAGTTGGAGAAGGGAGTCGGAGTCTAGCATGAGGGAACTGGAGCCCGGCCTAGGATTGCAGACCACCCATTTCTTTGGTTTCTTCACCTCAGAGCCCGGGGAGCCTAAGGGTTTTCTCTTCCTCTTCTTTTTTCCCTCCGTGGCAGCAATGGAGGGATCAATGGATGGGGGCACATCTTCGTCCCCTTCCAAAGGCCTAAGTTCAGTGGTCTTAGGCAAACCTGCAATAACAAAGAGGGAATATGAGTTAATAGAATAAAAGGTGAAGACATAGTGTTGGCTACTCGGAAAGAGGCCTTACCATGAGAACGAGCCTCCCATCGGCCCTTCGAGAGTCCACTCCATGTGCGCTCGAAGTATGACATTTGAGTATATATCCCCTCGATCCACTCTTTTAACGGGGGAACTGCATTCGGAATCTAGGCGACAACTGCACAACCATAAACATGAATGAGAAGACAAAAATTAAAGAAAGAGAATTTTGATGTTTGAAGAGGAAATTTAACTTATGAGATGCATTCCACTTCTCGGGAAATGGCATGTATTCCGGGGGGATCGAATCCTCGGTCATCACTCGGACAAAGCGTCCCTGCCAGCTCCGATCTCGGTCTTCGCCGATACTAAAGAAGGGGCCTTGCTGGCCCGACGAGTAAGCTTGATTAGTCCCCCTCGGAACATCTGGGGACTGTATAATCGAAGTAGGTGGTCAATCGTGAACTGACAAGATTCGGTCTTATTCACGAAGTAGCGGTATAGGGTCACGATTCTCCCCAATGATAGGTGAATTTTCCCGAGGCACACCTCGTACCTCTTGCAAAAGTCTAGAATGATCGGGTCTATCGGGCCCAGTGTGAGGGGGTAAGTGTAAACACTTAAATACCCCTCCATGTGGGTAGTGACGGCATCCTCGGGCCTAGGGACTACTACATTCTTGCCTTCCTTATTGCAGTTTTTATGAATATGGGAAGAACATCTTCTGTCACAGAACATATATACCTCGAGACTCCTTCACCCCGATCCTATTTGCGTTAGGGCTTCTCAACTTTAAGTCATCTGCAACGGAGCAACCCCTGGGAATGAACGTCGACAAGGGAGGCTCGGAGGCCGATTAGTTAGCAGCCACAACGAGGGAAGTCATTTCGAGGGCAACCACCTCAGGATAAACCGCTTCAGTACAGCGACCGATTGAGAAGATGAAGAGGCAACTTGTTGGGGAACGATTTTCGATGTTCTGGCGATTGTCATATGGGGGAGTGTTTGAAAATTTGAGTAAAGAATGCAAAGTTTTCGAAAACGTGTTTTGGAGATGAAGAACAGAGTATGAGGATTTGAGGAAAATCTAGGCTGAAATCTCGAGATTGCAATGGAAATTGAAGAACAAGGATGAAGATATGAAAGTTTGAAGAAGGTTTGATGATGGCTGGAAAGCTCGAAGGTAGTGACTTGGTCAAAAAGTAGAAAAAGGACGAAAGGAGGAAGCTTTATAGGGAATCAACCGATGCTACGCATTCGGAGGTAACCTGTTGGTGAGCGACACTACTATATAAAAGGGAAAGCTTATTATTCATGACGTACATTGTAACACGCATATCAAGGCAATTTATTTTACTTCTCTTTGTTGTTCAAAATTCTTACTTTTGTTCTTAAGTTCTTCATAAGTACAAGCTTGGAATCAAGGACAGGTTCCTCATCAAGCCACCAACCGAGCTCGGAATCACTCTTATTGTTGGTTTTGGCTGTTTATTACGTCCCTCATTTGCTTAATCTAACGTCATTTATCACTTGTATTAAATTAATCCACATATCCTTAAAACCACATATAACTTCAATTGTTATCCGCTTTTTAGGGTAAACACTAGGGTTTCCATGTCCATAGAAGTTTTATTGAGTGAGAATTTGAACTAGTTATATTGCACTGATGCTATAAATGTTTTACCAAACATCTAATTAAATATAAAGGAATCATATTACTGTACCTTTTGATGATCGTTATTCGTAAAATATTATTGTGAGCGAGGGACTCTCCCTAAAGTTTTATTGCTCCTTTTCTACCATTTTTAAGGGGTTTTCGATAATATATGGCACATGAATCATATTTAATGAGGGGGTTGGTTCTATGGAATATGGCTAGACTTTGGTGTAATTAGGCAATACCCTCACGAGTCGTTTTCATAGCTGCAAACTCAAGCTGTATTGGAAGAATGATCATTTGCTTTCGAACATTGAAAAGGAAAGGACTACCGTTGTACACCCACCTTTCTTGAGCGCAATACATTGAACTTCGTGTGTAGTTCTAATTCATACTTTTCATCCTTGTCAACATCCTAGACTTTGGGAGAGTCAATTGACTGTTTGCTCTCCCACTCGGGAGAGGCTGATCCAGATTTAATTTTTGTGAGCTTAACTTCTAAATTTATTATATTTTTAAAATTAAGGCTTATATATTACTTGTTACGATTTTAGTAAATTTTTATATATAAATCTATGCATTCAACAAAGAGTAGGTTCAGAGAAACCCGATAATAAAATGCTACATCTGTCTCACACCATACAAAAAAAAGGAACAAAAAAAAACTTTAATGCGTGTGTATTGTACTGGTGAAGCCAACAGTAGTCCAAAGTGATGAAGAAAGGCTTGAGCCTTTTTGAGGCTATTCAAGAATAATCAAGAAAATTACTTTTCTAGATCTATTTTTAGATCAAATTCAAGATTCATGAAAGTGAAATTGCTAACCACGATTGGGTACGGTCAAATGAATAAGAATCTTCTATCCTTAATCAAACGTCTCGAATTCGAATTATGTAAAGAAATAAAAAATATTGGTAGAGAACATCTTTCCTTTTAATGGGTCTTATGTGACATGAATCAGAGTAAGTCAAGCTACAGTACAGATAGTAAACATTGGATAAGAATAAACCAAAAAAAAAAATGAAATTACATATTCATGCTCTATGTATTCTAAAATATGTAAGATGATAAAAGGGAATATGACTTCTATGTAGTCTTTGGGCAAAGAAAATATATATATATATAAAAGACTTTTAAACTTTTTGGGTGCAGGAAAAAGCATATAGGATTAAGACCATTAATTGAGAGAGACAAAGAGAGATCCCTTTGGATTGATATACTATAAGTCATTATACAAGTAAATTAAAATATCTATGAATATTTAATGTCCTGCCAATTAGGGGAATTAAAATACTACGTAACATTTAAAGAAGGAAAAAATAAATAGATAGAGCAATTTTAAATTTATGAAAGGATCTAACTCAGCTTTCTTTTCTTCTGCTGTTATAGCACGTGGTCGGTGTATGAACTTCTTAAGGTCGATTAATTAGTCAAAAGAATAAATAAAAAAGAAAGACAGAGACAAATAAGAAGTAGGATATATCCTTTATTTTAAAGTGAAAATACACTACCTTTACAAATCCTTTTCTTTTCATTGCTTGCTTCTTTTTTCTTCCAATCATTCCATTCCTTGTTTGGATGGTTAATGATAGAGCATTTTGTACATAAAATTAGTACTATCATTTCTCTCCTTTTTTTGTTTTGGCTGAATAGATGCACTTCTATTGAAAGCAGTAAAGAGAATTAATGAGTATCATTACAAAAAGGAACAAATCTCGGCGATGTAGTTTCAACCAAGTCTTTGCGATTCTCACATGAGGTATTAACTCCCTTTCGCTTTCATTCTTACCATCAAAATAATACTTTAAAAGTATTTGACTAACTAAAAAAGATTTGATTTAATTATACATATTTAACTTATTTATTGAATAAAATAGTTTGCATTGAGATGTATTCCATTATTTATAGCTTTAACAGTTGTACTATTCAGTTAGTTTGTTAGTTGAGTCGGTTATGTTTCCATTAATTAGTTAGTCGGTTAGTGTTAATAATATTCCTTCTAATTGTGTAGTTGTAGATATACAACATTACAGAGTCAACACAATTGAGACTTTCACTTCTAAGTTCTCTTCTTCTCTGTTCTTGCACATGCCCCTGATTTGGGGCTTCTTCTCCAAGTCTCCATTTCCACCATTGGAGCTCACCTCGAGCTTAATTGCTTCATTATATCACTGATTTTGATATGGTATCATAGCAGTGGATGATCCGATCCAGTAATTTTACATATACGAAGCTCGTGTATATCATCGACTGCTCGATCTACACATGTAATTGGAGGCAATTCTTTCTCTCCTCAAAATTAGAGTTCATAGTAAGTTGTTTATGTTTCCCTGCATTACTTTCCTTCAAATACGGTTGGTTAAATAATTCTCATGGCTATTGATGATGAAATCGAGCACATTGATGTGGACTCGAACAAAGAGTCCACCATCGACTCGAGCAGTCCCTTGTACATGCATCCATCTGACAATCCTGGTGCGATACTACTACCAGTTCCTTTCAATGGAGTTGGATACAAGTCTTGGAGACGAAGTGTATTATGTGCAATGTCTGTTAAGAATAAACTAGGATTTATTAATGGAGACTGTAAGAAACTAGATCTGGAGTCTCCAAAGTATAGACGATGGAAGAAGTGTGATGATATGGTCACCTCATGGATTATAAATTCATTGGGGAAGAAAATTACTGATAGTGTGGAGTATGTCAATGATTCTGTTGAGCTGTGGATAGAGTTGGAGGATCGCTATGATCAGACAAATGGTGCAAAGCTATATCAAATTTAAAAGGAGATAAATGATTTGTCACAAGGAGCACTAGATGTTACTGGTAACTGCACCAAAATGAAGAAATTGTGGGAAGACTTTAGCACCTTAAGTGCAAAAACTCAGTGTAGTTGTCAGTGCACATGTGGAGCCAAAGAGAATATGCATAAAGCTGAACAAGACAGACGATTGATTCAGTTTCTCATGGGACCGAATGAGGTGTATTGTGATGAACCAAAAGGTCCTCTTATGATTTAAAACTAAATTATGCGCTCCGAGATCTTAAAATTTTCATTTTATTCCTTCTCGATTTGCGTGCACAGCCTGGGTGTATTTCCAAAAAGCTTTTATGTTAAAAGTTGATGAAAACAATAATTTTTGTCTTTAAAAGTTGATTTAGTTGATTTCGGGCAACGTATTGAGTAAACGAACCCGGACTCACATTTTAATAGTCCCGGTGGGTCCATATTGAAATATGGGACCTGGGCGTATGCCCGGAATCAGATTCGGAGGTCCTTAGCCCGAGTAATAATTTTTTGTTAAAAATTGTAAGTCTGAAAATTTAATGGTTTTCAAAGAATTGTTAATGTTTGATCTTGTTGGTATCGGGTCCGTATTTTAGTTCCGAAGTACGGTACATGTTTAATATAATATTTAAGTTATGTATGTAGAATTTGGTGAGAATCGGAGTTGATATGACGTGATTCGGTCATCCGGTTGAGAAAATAGAAATTTCAAAGTGTTCTTTAGAATTTCATTTGATTTGGTGCTAAATTTGTAGTTCTAGGTGTTATATTGGAGATTAAATCGTATGAGCAAGTTCGTATGATGTTGTAAGACTTGTGTGCATGTTTGGTTTGGAGCCCCGAGGGCTCAAGTGAGTTTTGGATAGACTACGAAGTAATTTCAACTTAGAGATAATTGATCGTATAACTGATGGCGTTGCAGGCCCTTGATCTCGCAATTGCGAGGTTAGGAATTGCAGTTGTGACCTCTGAGGGGTTCAGATTTGCGAGCTTGTCATCGCAAATGCGAAGAGAAGCTGAGCCATACAATCTTCGCAATTGCGAAGTAAAGCTGGAAGGGGCAGGGATCGCATATGCGATCATTTTGTCGCATTTGCGGAGGTTCTTGATCACAAATGCGAACTTACCTTCGCAATTGAAAAGGCAGCAGAGATGTTAATTACCTCGCATTTACGATGGTCCTTCGCATTTGCGAGCTTCGCAATTGCGAAGCTCAGGTCATAAATGCGACATTTGCAACTATATAAAAGGGACTTAGACGTGATTTTTTCTCATTTTTCAAATCTTTCAAAAGAAGAGACCCTCTAGGCGATTTTCCAAAGACCACTTTTTTCCCAAATTATAGATAAGTGATTCTGAACTTATTTCTTTTAATATTTTACTTTAATTTACAAGATTTCAACCTATAATATAAGATTTTTATGGTGGAATTGAGAATTTTTTGGTAGAAACTAGGGATTTTAAAATTTGGGGATTTAAACCTCAAATTGAGGTCGGATTCCAAAATAATTTAAATATCCAGGTTTGGGGGTGAATGAGTAATCGGTTTTTGGTCCAAATTTCGGGTATGGACCAGGCGGGCCCGAGTGTTGACTTTTGTTGACTTTTTAAAAAATGGCCAAAATTAAATTCCTTGCTATCGTGGGTAGTTACTAAGGCTTGAATTAAATTGGTTGGTTGGTAATTTGATAGATTCTATTGGTCTGGAGGCTTGTGTGAAGGGTAAAGCGATGATTGAGCTTTGAGTTTGGCTGTTGTAGCGAGGTAAGTATTGTGTCTAACTTTGGCTTGAGGGATTAGGTATTGTTGCCTTCTTGCTACGTGTTTGGTTGTTGAGTTCAACGTATAGGTGAGGTGATGAGTACCTATGTATTGTCGTCGAGTCATAGCATGCGAGTGAGTCTTATTCTTGTGATCGTTGTACTCTTTATTCATATTGTTTATGCTTAGACTAGTTATTCTTTATGTTGGGAAATTCTTATCATGTTTTATGGAATTGGATATGGATTGAGTATTGACTCAAGGATGAGGTTGACTTTGTCGAACTAAATATTGGAATGAGACTTGTTATTAATGATTCTATCTCCTGGTTGTTATTATTTTGTTGTTTGGGTGAGGACGAGTGCAAAGCATGAACGGTAATGCCGTGCCATTCTATATTCATTATCATCGCTTCTTTCGTTTATTATGGTGAGGATGAGAGTAAAAGCACGAAAGGTGATGTCGTGCACTTATTTTTGCTATGTTTAATATTTCCTTTGGTGCAAAGCATATTGTTTGTTGTGTCTTTATTGCTACCATTCTCATGATCTTGTATTCCCCTCAACATGTCCTCCCCCTCCTGTTATTATCTGTTTAGCTCCTATTATTTGTTAGTATGCATGTATATTGTTTAACTACATAGGTTTATGTTGTTTCTTTGTCCTAACCTCGTCACTACTTCGCCGAGGTTAGGCTCGGCACTGACCAGTACATGGGGTCGGTTATACTAATACTGCACTCTGCACTTTCTATGCAGATTACGGTATTGGACCGAGTTGATCTCAAGTTGAGCTGCTGACTTCAATCCCCCAGGAGACCCAAGTTAGATTTTCCGGCATTCGCAGACCATGTAGTCCCCTTCTAGTTCTTTTAGTTTACTGTTTCTTTCATTCGAAAACAGTTGTATTTTCCTTCAGCCAGTATTTGTAGTAAGTCTTAGAAGTTCATGAATTGTGACACCAGATTCTGGATAGTTGTGTATAAATATTTGGGTTATTTTGAACTCCCGAACTTCTTTAATCTTTTATGTTTTAAAGTATTATTATTTATCGAATTGCCTAAAGAGTTAGCATATTAATTTCTAATTGTTGGCTTGCCTAGCAACTGAAAGGTCAGGCTCCCTCACGGTCCCGACGGTGAAAAGTTCGGGTCGTGACAAGTTGGTATCAGAACATTAGGTTTTCTAGGTCTCACAATTCACGAAAAAGTTTAGTAGAGTCTGGGGATCAGTACAGAGACGTTTGTACTTAACTTTTAGAGGCTACAAAGTTTAGGAATAATTTCACTTCTATTCTTCTCTGTCGTGCGAATTTTGTTCTCTCAATACTAATCTAACTCTTCTACTCTTGTTCTATCGCAGATGACGAGAACACGTACTACATCTTCAACTAATCAGCAACCAGAGTCCCCAGTGGCAGCTTCTACGAAGGGCAGAGGTCGAGGCCGAGGCTGTGCTAGAGGCCGAGGCAAGGGCAAGGCTTATCCTAGAGCTCGAACAGCAGCACCAGTGGCGGAGCCTCAGGTAGAGTTTGATGAGGAGGGTCTACCCCAGACCATTCCGGCAGGACTAGCTTAGGTCCTAGAGGGGTTCATTGCCACCCCGATACTTCAGGTTGCTCTGGTCCATCTAGTGGGACTCATGGATAGTGTGGCACGGACCGGCACATTCCCTGTAGCACCAGTCGTCTCTCAGGCTGGGGGAGGAGAACAGACTCCCTCTACCCACTCTCCAGAGCATATGGCTCCTCAGTTTCATACTCCGGCAACTCAGCCAGTTGGAGTTGTTCAACCAGTTATTGCGACACAGGCCGCTGGTGAATCAACTATGTCTTATGAGGCTTTGTTGAGATTGGATAAGTTCGCCAAGCTCTTTCCTGTTCATTATAGTGGGGCAGCTTCTGAGGACCCACAGGATTTTCTTGTCCGCTGCCATGAGATGTTGCGGAACATGGGGATAGTGGAGACCAATGTGGTCAACTTTGCTGTATTCTAGATGATAGGGTCCGCCAAGAGATGGTGGAATGATTTTGTATTGACTAGACCAGCTTGTTCGCCTGCTTTGACTTGGGACCAGTTCTCTCAGCTATTCCTTGAGAAGTTCCTTCCTGTTACACTGAGAGAGGACTATCACAGACGGTTTGAGCATATCCAGCAAGGCAGTATGACCGTCATTCACTACGAGACTCGGTTTGTTGATTTGGCCCGTCATGTTGTTCTTATACTTCCCAATGAGAGAGAGAGGGTGAGAAGGTTTATTGAGGGACTTGCTCAGCCTATTAGATTGGACATAGCTAAGGAGACTGGGAGTGAGATTTCTTTCCAAGATGCAGCAAATGTTGCCAGGCGAGTTGAGATGGTTCTAGCTCAGGGGAGTGGTCAGGGATTTGACAAGAGGCATTGTCATTTGGGTGGATTTAGTGGTTCCTCATCTGGAAGCAGGGGTACTTTCGGTAGAGGCCATCCTCCTAAGCCATTCCATTCAGCACTATAGCCTTTACACGGTGCTTCAGGTGGATGTGGCCTTCATATGTAGTATTTCGATCAGCAAGCCTACAGTGCACCGCCAGCTCCTATTAGTGCACCTCCTCTCTAGAGTTTTCAAGGTGGTTACCCAGGCCACCAGGGTTAGTTTCAGGGTCAGCAATCTCAGCAACCAAAGTCTTGCTATACTTGCGGTGATCCGAGGCACATTGCCAGGTATTGTCCTCGAGCATCGAAAAGTTCTCAGTATTAGGGTTCTCGTGCCATGGTTCCAACACCAAGATCTTCATCGCCCACTCAGCTAGCGAGAGGTAGGGGTTATACAACTAGATGTGGAGGTCGGGCCGCTAGAGGTGGATGCCAGCCAGACATGGCCCGTCCTCGAGATGTAATTTAGAGTGGTGGGGCCCAACCACGATGCTATGCTTTTCCCGCTAGGCCTGAGGCTGATTCATCTGATGCGGTTCTCATAGGTATGGTTTCATTTTGTAGTAGAGATGCCTCAGTGCTATTTGATCCGGGTTCTACTTATTCATATGTGTCATCCTATTTTGCTTCATATTTGGTATGTCACGTGATTCTTTGAGTGCCCCTGTATATGTGTCCACACATGTGGGGGATTCTATTATTGTATATCATGTCTATCGTTCGTGTGTAGTTATTATTGGGGTCTTGAGACTAGTGTAGACCTCTTACTTCTCGATACGGTTGATGTTGATGTCATTCTAGGAATGGATTAGTTGTCACCTTATCATGCTATATTGGACTATCACGCCAAGATAGTGACCTTAACCTTGCCGGGGTTGCCTCGATTAGAGTGGAGAGGGACTCCTGGTCATTCTACCCTCAAGGTTATTTCCTATGTGAAGGCTCTACGTATGGTCAAGAAGGGTTGTCTAACTTAATTGGCTTATGTCTGCGATTCTAGTGCGGAGGTTCCTTCCATGGATTTTGTACCAGTTATTCGAGAGTTTCCAGAGGTATTTCCTGTGGACCTGCTGGGGATGCCACCCGATAGGGATATTGACTTCTGTATTAATTTAGCTCCGGGCACTCAGCCCATTTCTATTCTGCCATACCGTATGGCCCCGCCAGAGTTCAAAGAATTGGGGTGCGCCCATTAGACCTAGTGTTTCGTCTTAGGGTGTGCCCATGTTGTTTGTAAAGAAGAAAGATGGATTGATGAGGATGTGTATAGATTATCGGTAGTTGAACAAAGTCACCATCAAGAACAAGTACCCATTGCCAAGGATTGATGACTTATTTGATCAGCGTTAGGGTGCCAAGGTATTTTCGAAGATTGATTTGAGGTCTGGCTACCATCAGCTGAGGATTAGGGCATCCGATGTCCCTAAGACAACTTTTCAGACTCGGTATGGAAATTATGAGTTTCTAGTGATGTCATTTGGGCTGACAAATGCCCCAATAACATTTATGAATTTGATGAATCGTGTGTTCAAGCCCTATATCCTTTGGGATTGTTTTTCTTGATGATATCTTGATCTACTCCCGCAGTTGAGAGGAGCATGAGCAGCATCTTCGGATCATTCTTCAGACTATGAGAGACAACCAGTTATATGCTAAGTTTTCAAAATGCGAGTTTTGGTTGAGTTCAGTTGCTTTCTTGGGTCACGTTGTATCAGCAGAGGGTATTCCAGTGGACCCTAAGAAGATTGAGGCAGTCAAGGACTAGCCTAGACCCACAACAACTACAGAGATCCGGAGTTTCTTAGGATTAACAGGTTATTACCATCGGTTTGTAGAGGGGTTCTCATCTATAGTAGCTCCGATGACCAGGTTGACCCAGAAGGGTGCCCCGTTCAAATGGTCAGACGAGTGTGAAGTGAGCTTTTAGAAGCTCAAGACAGCTTTGACTACGATGCCAGTATTGGTGCTACCCATAGGTTTAGGATCTTATACAGTATATTGTGACATATATCAAGTTGGACTTTTTGTGTTATTGATGTAAGATGGAAAGGTAATTGCATATGCTTCACGACAGCTTAAGGTTCACGAGAAAAATTACCATGTTCATGATCTAGAGCTGGTAGCCATTATTCATGCGCTGAAGATTTGGAGGCATTATCTTTACGGTGTGTCGTGTGAGGTATTCACAGATCATCGGAGTTTGCAGTACTTGTTCTAGTAGAAAGAGCTCAATTTAAGGCAGATGAGGTGGTTGGAGCTATTGAAAGACTATGATATCACCATCTTTTATCATCCCGGGAAGGCCAATGTATTGGCCGGTGCTTTGAGTAGGAACTCAGCTAGTATGGGCAGCCTCGCGTACATTCCAATCAGTGAGAGACCACTTGCATTAGATGTTCAGGCCTTGGCCAATCAATTCGTGAGGTTGGATGTTTCTGAGCCCAGTCATGTTCTAGCTTGTACGGTTGCTTGGTCTTCATTTTTTGAGCGTATAAGGGAGCGGCAGTATGATGACCATCACTTGCTTGTTCTTAGGGACACGATGCGGCACGGGGATGCTAAGCAGATTCGGTTGGAGATGATGGAGTTTTAAGGATGCAGGGTCAGGTTTGTGTACCTAATGTGGATGGGCTTCATGAGTTGAGGCTCACAGTTCTCGGTATTCTATTCATCCGGGTACCTCCAAGATGTATCAGGACTTGCGGAAACATTATTGGTGGATGAGGATGAAGAAGGATATAGCTGCATATGTAGCTCGGTGCCTGTATTGTCAACAAGTAAGGTACGAGTATCAAAGACCTAGTAGTTTACTTCAGAAGATAGAGATTCCTGAGTGGAAGTGGGAGCGTATCACTATGGATATCATCGTTGGACTCCCATGGACTCAGAGGAAGTTCGATGCAATTTGGGTTGTTGTGGATAGACTAACCAAGTCAGCGCATTTCATTTCTGTGGCAGTTTCCTATTTTTCAGAGCGGTTGGTAGAGATTTATATCCGTGAGATCGTCCGCCTGCACGGTATGCCCGTGTATATCATTTCGAATTGAGGTACGCAGTTCACCTCGCATTTCTGGAGGGCAGTACAGTGTGAGTTGGGCATACAGGTTGAGCTGAGCACAACATTTCATCCTCAGACTAACAGATAGTCCGAGCTTACTATTCAGATCTTAGAGGATATGCTTCACACTTGTGTTATTGACTTCGGAGGTTCTTGGGATCAGTTCTTTCCGTTAGTGGAGTTTGCCTATATCAATAGCTACCAGTCGAGCATTCAGATAGCCCTCTATGAGGCATTATATGGTAGGCGGTGTCGGTCGCCTATTGGATGGTTTGAGCTGGAGGAGGCTCGATTATTGGGTACAAATTTGGTACAGGATGCCTTGGATAAGTTTAAGATCATTCAGGATAGACTTCGCGCAGCTCAATCCAGGCAGAAGAGTTATACCGACCGTAAGGTCTATGAGGTTGAATTCATGGTCCAAGAGCGAGTGTTGCTTCATGTGTCATCCATGAAAAGTGTAATGAGGTTCGGAAAGAAGGGTAAGTTAAGCCCTAGGTACATCGGGCCTTTTGAGATTCTTGATGGAGTGGGAGAGGTGGATTACCGACTTGCATTGCCACCCAGTTTATTAGCGGTCCATCCAGTATTCCATGTGTCCATGCTTTGGAAGTATCAGGGTGATCCATCTCATGTGTTAGACTTTAGCACTGTCCAGTTGGACAAGGATTTGACCTACGAGAGGATCTGGTAGCCATTCTAGACCAGCAAGTTCGTCAGTTGAGATCGAAGATTTATCCCTCAATTCGAGTGTAGTGGAGAGGTCAGCCTATTGAGGCAACTACCTGGGAGTCCGAGTCCGATATGCGGAGTAAATATTCCTACCTTTTCCTAGCTCAGGTACTTTTCTATGTCCGTTCGAGGACGAACAGTTGTTTTAGATGTGGAGATTGTGATGACCCAAGAGTTCATCTTATGATTTAAAACTAAATTTTGTCTGAGGTCTTAAAAATCTCATTTTATTTCTCCTCGATATGCGTGTGCAGTCCGAGTGTATTTCCGGAAAGGTTTTATGTTAAAAGTTGATGAAAATAATAATTTTTGCCTTTAAAAGTTGATTTAGTTGACTTCGGTCAACGTTTTGGGTAAACGGACCCGGACTCATATTTTGACCATCTCGATGGCTCCGTATCGAAATATGGGACCTGGGCGTATGGCCAAAATCAGACTCAGAGGTCCTTAGACGGAGTAATGAATTTTTGTTGAAAATTGTAAGTCTGAAAATTTAATAGTTTTTAAGGAATTATTAATGTTTTATGTTATTGGTATCGGGTCCGTATTTTGGTTCCGGAGCCCGGTACAGGTTTAATATAATATTTAAGTCATTTGGTGAGAATCGGAGTTGATTTGATGTGATTCGGTCATCCGATTGAGAAAATAGAAATTTCAAAATGTTCTTGAGAATTTCATTTGATTTGGTGCTAAATTCGTAGTTCTAGGTGTTATCATGGCGATTTGATCACGTGAGCGAATTCGTGTTATGTTTGAAGACTTGTGTGCATATTTGGTTTGGATCCCCAAGGGCTCGGGTGAGTTTTGGATAGGCTACAGACTGATTTGAACTTAGAGATAATTACTGGTATAACTATTGGTGTTGCATGCCCCTGATCTCGCAATTGCAAGGTCAGGAATCACAATTGCAACCTCTGAGGGGTTCGCATTTGCGAGCTTATCATCGCAAATGCGAGGAGAAGCTGGGCCATACAGTCTTTGCAATTGCGAAAAATGTTTTGCATTTGCGAAGTAAAGCTGGGAAGGGGCAGGGATCTCAAATGCAATCATTTTGTTGCATTTGCGGAGGTTCTTGATCGCAAATGCAAACTTACCTTTGCAATTACGAAGGCAGCAGAGATATGAAGGACCTCGCATTTGCGATGGTCCCTTTGCATTTGTGATCTTCACAATTGTGAAGCTCAGGTCGCAAATGCGACATCTGCAGCTGTGTAAAAGGGACTTAGACGAGATTTTTGCTCATTTTTCAAATATTTCAAAACAAGAAACCCTCTAGGCGTGATTCTTAACTTATTTCTTTCAATCTTTCACTTCATTTTACAAGATTTCAACCTAGAATCTAAGATTTAATGGTGGAATTGGGGATTTATGGGTAGAAACTAGGGATTTCGAATTTTGGGGTTTAGACCTCAAATTGAGGTCAGATTACAAAACCAATTATATATTCGGGCTCGGGGTTAAATGGGTAATCAAATTTTGGTTAGAGTTTTGGGTTTGGACCAAGCGGTCCCGGGTGTTGACTTTTGTTGTATCATGGGTAGTTCCTAAGGCTTGAATTGAATTGTTCGGTTGGTAATTTGCTAGATTCTATTGGTCCGGAAGCTTGTGTGAAGGGTAAAGCAGTGATTGAGCTTTGAGTTTGACCGTTGGAGCGAGGTAAGTGTTGTGTCTAACCTTAGCTTGAGGGATTAGGTATTGTTGCCTTCTTTCTACGTGTTTGGTTATTGAGTACAACGTATAGGTGAGGTGACGGGTACCTATGCGCTATCGTCGAGTCATAGCATGCGAGTGAGTCTTATTCTTGTGATCGTTGTATTCTTTATTCGTATTGTTCAAACTTAGACAAGTTATTATTTATGTTGGGCAATTCTTATCATGTTTTCTGGAATTGGATATAGATTGAGTATTGACTCAAGTTTGAGGTTGACGTTGTGGAACTAAATGTTGAAATGGGACTTGTTATTAATGATATTATCTCCCGGTTGTTATTGTTTTGTTGTTTGAGTGAGGAAGAGTGTAAATCACGAAGGGTGATGTCGTGCCATTTTGTATTCATTATCATGTGAGGAATAATGTAAAACACGAAGGGTGATATCGCGTTATTTCATATTCATTATCATGTGAGGAAGAGTGTAAAGCACGAAGGGTGATGTCATGCCATTTTATATTCATTATCGTCGTTTCTTTCATTTATTATGGTGAGGGTGAGAATAAAAGCACGAAGGGTGATGTCATGCACTTGTTTGCTATGTTTAATATTTCCTTTGATGCAAAGCATGTTGGTTGTTGTGTTTCTTTAGTGCTACCATTCTCATGATCTTGTACTCCCCTTATCATGTCCTCCCCCTCCCGTTATTATCTATTTAGCTCTTATTATTTGTTAGTATGCCCGTATATTGTTTAACCGAATAGGTTTATGTTGTTGCCTTGCCCTAGCATCGTCACTACTTCACTGAGGTTAGGCTCGACATTTATCAGTACATGGGGCCGGTTGTACTGATATTACTCTGCACTTTCTATGCAAATTACGGTACTAGACCGAGTTGATCCCGAGTTGAGCTGCTGACTTCAATTCCCCAGGAGACCCAAGGTAGATCTGTCGGCGTTCACAGACCCTATAGTCCCCTTCTAGTTATTTTATTTTATTGTTTCTTTCTTTCGAAAACAGTTGTATTTTCCTTCAGCCAGTATTTGTAGTAACTCTTCGAAGTTCGTGAATTGTGACACCAGATTCTGGGTAGTTGTGTATAAATATATATGTTATTTTGAACTTCCACACTTCCTTATTTTGTTATGTTTTAAATTATTATTGGTTATCGAATTGCATAAAGAGTTAGTGTATTAATTTCTAATTGTCAGCTTGCCTAGCAACTGAAAAGTTAGGCGTCATCACGCTCCTGATGGTGGGAAATTTGGGTCGTGACATATATACTGTAGTGACAGGAAGCATCTTTATGATGAACCCCTTACCATCCTTGGCCCAAGCCTTTTCCTTACTGATTCAAGAAGAGAAAAAAAGACAAATCAAATCTAACAATCAGCTGATGTTTAAGTCTGACTCATTAAATGTTAACACCTCCAAACAGCCTAGTTTCAGAACCAACTACAACCTAGGAAACAACTACACTCCCAATAGTAGATATCGTCCAGTGTGTGAGTATTGTAAAAGGTTGGGACACACCAAAGAGAAATTCTATAAACTCCATGGTTATCCTCAAAACTTCCAAAGTTCTAGCCAGTCCTTTCAGAACCATAACCAGAAACTTCAAGGAACCAGTCAAAATTTCCAAAGTCCCAATCAAGATTTCGGATTCAATAAAGAAAAAAGAAAAGTGGCAAATGTTCATGGTCCTTAGACTAACTTGGTAACTGATAATGGAGATGGAGGTGAACACCATGATGAGAATCAAGGAAAGAGTTTCATGAAAGAACAATATGGTTAACTCATGAGCTTGCTACAACACTTCCAAACCAATAGTGGATGAGAGAATTCTAACAACATGAACCTGAACTCTGGAGCTGCAAACTTTGCAGGTATTGTAGTTTGTACCACTTTAATTAACTTTGGTAAACTATCATGTAGGTGATTTAAATCTAAAACCGATACATGAATATTAGATTCAGGAGCTTCAAATCACATGACCTTCAACAGATCCTCAATGTGTGATAACCCTATTCTGCTTTATCCCCGGTTAGTCATATTGCCAAATAGTTATAAAGTTAGAGTAACAGAAGTTTAAAGTGTAAGACTTGCACCTAGCATTGTGTTGCACAAAGTTCTTCTTGTCCCTTCTTTCAAATATAACCTCATTTCTATTCATTTGTTGACTTTAAATCTCAGAGGAATTGCATACTTCATTGATGGTTCTTGTATGTTGCATGCCCCTTCACTGAAGAGGCTTTTGGAGATTGGTAGAGTCAAGAATGGACTTTATCTCCTATGCTCTCAATGCTTGAAACAAAAGGATACAAGCTCTTCTTCTGTCACAATAAGTTTTGTCCCTTGCTTGTCTGCACATCCATGTGATATGCAAGATGTATACTCTTCATCTTTATATAGTTCACCTCTGAATAAAATTGCATCTATGAATAATGCCCCTTCTTCTAGTAACAGTACTACTGTAAATATTTCTCCATCTGTGAATAAGATTAAAAAATTGTGTTCCTTTGAATTCTTGTATATCTCATGAGAATGATATTCTGTGGTACAATAGACTTGGGCATGTGCCCTTTGTGAAAATGAAGGAAATAACATCTATACCTGTCACCTTTTCATCCAAACAACCTTTTGTATGCTCCATTTGTCCTATGGCTAGACAAAATAGATTGACATTTCCCTAGAGAACTAGCACATCCAGTAGCATATTTGAATTACTACATGTTGACCTTTGGGATCCTTATCACACTACTACTCATGATAATTATAAGTACTTCATCTACTATGGTTGATGATTTCAGTAGAACAACATGGACACACCTTTTAACATGCAAGAGCAATGTAATTCAAATCATCAAAGCTTTTGTTTCCATGATAGAAAACCAGTTCAAAACTATCATAAAGACCATAAGAACAGACAATGGTCTGGAGTTCACCAACACATAAGTCAACTCATTTTTCCAATCAAAAGGCATCATTTACCAAAAATCATGTTCCTATATACCACAATATAACAGTGTGGTAGAAAGAAAACACAAGTACTTACTTGAAACAGTCAGGGTACCCCTATTTCAGTCAAAGTTACCTTTGAGATACTGGGGAGAGTTTGTGTTGACAACAACCTATAACATAAATAGACTGCCCACCACATATCTTAAGAACAAAGTGTCCATTTGAACTCCTATACAAGAAGAAACCACTATATTCCCAAATGAAAAGTTTTGAATGCTTGTGCTACCCAACAGTGCCCAAAGTACACATGATAAATTCGAGCCTAGAGACTCATGTTTTCATAGGCTACCCTTTTGGAATCAAAGGGTACAAGGTCTTGAGTCTTGCTACCAAGAAAATACAAGTCTCAAGAGGTGTATTTTACTATGAGAATATTTTCCCTTTTGCAAATGTTCCAGATGTCTATTCTTTTTCTTCTATGCTAAAATGTGTTCCTTTTGTTGATTTTATGGATGATGTTAATGATAGTGTCCAAGTCAATGTAGCAAACAATCCAAATGGTGCAAGTCCTATGGATAATGAACTGTCAACTTTAATATCTCACCTACATCACCTAATAACAGTCCAGTTGCAATTCTGATAGTCACTCACCTTTAGAGTCACCTTCAACATCCAGTTTTAATGACCACTCACCACTAGCTTTGGATGATCATTCACTTCAAATTGATTATCAGAACACTCATGTACTTAGAAGAACATAAAAGGAAATCAAAACACTTTCATACTTAAATGACTACATTCATATTGTGCCTAAACTACATTCCAATAGTTGTATACAATCTCTTAATGCATTACTTTCAAACCATCAGTTTGTCTCTCCTGAAGCTTTAATCCATGGTATCCAGTCTTTGATGCAAAGTGTTTGTCATGATAATGAATCTTCTTCATATGCAGAGGCTGTTATTAATCATGCTTGGCATGTAGCCATTACACATGAATTTGAGACATTACATGCCAATCACACATGAGACTTGGTCCCATTGCTAGCAGGAAAGAAAGTTGTAGGTTGTATGTGGGTATATAAAGTGAAGCATAAAGCCGATAAAAGTACTGAAAGGTTTAAAGCTCGTTTAGTGGTAAAAGGATACACACAACAAGAAGGAATAAATTACAAAAAACATTATTACCAATGGTAAAGATGAGCACTTTGAGAGGACTTATAGTAGTAGCTGTGAAGAGAGGATGCGACATATTTCAACTAAATGTGAATAATACCTTCTTTCATAGAGATTTGAATGAGGAAGTGTTTATGGAGATCCCACCTAGGTTAATGGTGCCTAAATTAGGGCTGGTTTGTAAGTTAAATAAGTCTTTATATGGCCTGAAATAAGCCAGTAGGCAATGGTATGCCAAATTAACAGAAGCACTTTGTTCCAGAGGTTATGAGCATTCTATGCATGATTATTCATTATTCCACAGAAAGAATGGGACATCTTTGGTGTATTTAGCAGTGTATGTTGATGATTTGATACTCACGGGAACAGATCTAGAAGAAATAGAATTTTTTGAAGAAGTTCTTACATGATAGTTTCAATATTAAGGATCTGGGAAGACTACACTATTTCCTTGGACTAGAAATTCTCTACAAGAATGATGGAATCATTATTTCCCAAATTAAGTTTGTCATTGATCTCCTAAAAGAATATGTCTATCTCAGTTGCAGCCCCTTATCATCACCTCTTGATCCAAGTGTGAAACTCAAAGCAAAGGAAGAAGCTCCCTTATCAGATCCTAGCTGCTATAGAAAATTGGTTAGGAAGCTGAATTTCTTAACCAACACAAGATTGGATATAACTTTCAGCGTTCAGCATCTGAGCCAGTTTATGCAAGATCCAAGAGAACCACATTTAAAGGCAGCCTATCACCTGTTAAGATACTTGAAGACTAATCCTAGCCTAGGAATTTTCTTTTCCACAGATAATGACGACATGGTGAAAGCATACCGTGACTCTGACTGGGCATTCTGCCCAGATTCCAGGAAATCAGTCACTAGTTACATTGTCCTGCTAGGAAATAGCCATATTAGCTGGAAATCAAAGAAGCATGAAACCATTTCTTTGTCATCAACAGAAGCAGAATATAGATCCATCAGGAAAGTGGTTGGTGAGTTAATGTGGTTGCAAAGGTTACTTGAGGAGCTCACATTCCCATTCTACAGTCCCATTGTAGTGTTTTGCGATAGTTAGTCAGCACTTCACATAGCAAGGAACCCAAACGATGAAAGCGCATTGAAGTCGACTACCACTTTGTTCGAAACAAACACCAAAAGGGCCTCATTTCTCTACATCACATTGGGACTAACCATCAACTTGCAGACATTCTCACTAAGGCCCTCACAAGGATTAAATATTCCAGCATTATTAGCAAGTTAGCAATGATACCCTCACTTCCAACTTGAGGGGGGTATTGAGATGTATTATATTATTTATAGCTTTAGCAGTTGTACTATTCTGTTACTTTGTTAGTTGAGTCGGTTATATTTCCACTAGTTAATTAGTCAGTTAGTTTTGTTAGTATTCCTTCTGATTGTGTAGTTGTATATATACAACATTACAGAGTCAATACAACTTAGACTTTCACTTTCAAGTTCTCTTCTTCTCTGTTCTCGCACATGCCCCTAATTTGGGGCTTCTTCTCCAAGTCTTCATTTCCACCATTGGAGCTCACCTCGAGCTCAATTGCTTCATTACATCACTTATTTTGATAGTTTGTAACCGCAATGATGTTTTGTGTTATGTTAAAAAGAAATCAATCTTCTTTCTCTAAGTTTTATATATATATATATATATATATATATATATATATATATATATATATATATATATATATATATATATATATATATATATATATATATATATATATATATCATGGTTATTCAGTACGTATTATGACCTTATTTTACACAGTAAATTAATACTCCATCCGGCCCACAATGAGTAACTTTTAGCCTTTTTATATTGGTCCAGAATAAGTGTCCGTTTATATAATCAAGAAATATATATATATATATATATATATATTCATCGCTTAATATGGTTATTCAGTACGTATTATGACCTTATTTTACACAGTAAATTAATACTCCATCCGGCCCACAATGAGTAACTTTTAGCCTTTTTATATTGGTCCAGAATAAGTGTCCGTTTATATAATCAAGAAGGAATTAACTTTGTATTTCAAATTTGCCCTTATTTACATATCCAATACGTCAAGTTAACAATACGCAAATTTAATTGAGGGTAATTTAGTCGAAATACTTTTTTTTCTAGTTAGTATTTTCTTGGGGAGTGTGTCAAATGCCAAAAGGTTACTTAGAGTGAACTGAAGGAGTATGATTTGATATAAATATCGAGTGTGAGTAAATATTTACCTAACGTAATTTGGGATGATGCCCTGGTCCCAAGGAATGGTGGTCCAATATCTCTATATATACCAGAACTAATTCCTTTATTTTCTGAACATTTACAATCTTCTTGTGGTCCTTGACCACAAATTGCTTAGCTAAATAGACATATTTTTGGTGGAGAATTTAGAAATGCATTTTTTGTCCATTTGCTGGGTTCAGTCAAGAGTTCTTTTTATACATTTGTAGGAAGTTTCCTTTTCTAATTAAGATGCTACTTCAGGCAAGTATTGGGGTTTTCTCGATAACAACTTATCAATAGTAATTAACAGACACTCTTCTGTTGGTTAGAGCATTCAACTAGCCTAACTGATGAGAAGTTATAAGACTGGAGAGTAACAAATCAACATATTACTTCTGCATAATTCAAAACCACCTAACAAGGTACATATGCGGAAGTTAAGAAAGAAAACTTTAATGACGATAAATCAAACATATCAAAAAGACTATCATTTAAAGTGATTTGGTCAACTGACCTATAAGAAAAAATTAAAATACTAATATAATACAAAAGAAAAATACTAAGGTTAAAAATATTATGAATTTCAAATGGTTGAATATTGGCATCGTTTTTAAACTAGCTCATATTTAAAAGTCTGCATGAATAGAAAATTAGTTGAAAATCGGTATGTGTTAAAAATAATTTTTTTTTTTTTTACTTGTAAAGATACAGAAGCAATAATGTTGAATATGATTGAAAACTATCTTCGTATTGAGTAGCACGTCGGTGAAAAATCTTCAGCATCGTCAAATTGGTTGCAACTAGAATTGAACCCGCCAATTTTCGACTTTGCTCTGATACTACTTGTTGGGATCGAAATAATAAGGTGCATGCAAAAGCTAAGAAAAAGAGATTTGATAATGATAAATCGTGCAGATCAAAAGAACTAAAGTGGTTTGGACAATTCAACTACATTTATTAGAGAGGAGATTAAAAGACTAATATAATAGTATAAAACAAAATACTAAAATATAAATCTCCCTCTAACCGTAATTTTTTTAATGATTAATTATTGTTGTTGTGAGAAGCATATACCTTAATTTATAAATGTCCAAGACTTTAATTTCCTCTAAAAAAGCATATAAAGGAGATTTATTTCTTTTAGCTGTCTTTTTTCCTTTCTTCAAAACGAGAGTCCTAATAGATTAAAAATTCAAGGCAAAACCCTAACATGATGTTGAAAATTACCTCCATCAACCAAGAAGAGGTTGATTAGCGACCATGGGTTGATAAACGATCAAGAAGGAGGCTGATTATCCATAATACGGTGATAATTCACTAAAAATAATTAGTAATCCACCGAGAAGGAAGTTTAAAAAAAAAAGACTACTGTCCTCGAGTAATTAACCAGAATTTGACATTTTTTATGTAATCTTATTAAGTGTACATCCACCCAATAAAAGATAACTTGAGGTCCTTTACATAATTGAAGACTTAGAATAGATCTTTTAATTAAACATCCAAGTGACTCTGCGAACTTTGGGTGATAAACATTCAACAATATCCTCATATTATACCTTGTTGTTTAGTGTAACAAATATTAGACATTCATGTCACTTATATGATTTAAACTTTTAACTCTGATTGTAAAAACTTCAACGATTTGGTGCTTTTAATTCTATCAAGTGTTAATGCGTTTCAACCTACACTTCTCCTTTTTCCCTATAGAAAGATTCGAATCAGAAATGCATAGATAAACTAAGACATGTCCCATATTGAAGTGATTGCCCAGTCATCAGCATATAATTATATTTGTGAATTAGTGCTTTGCACACTAGTCATTTCCTTCAATCAACCATTACAACACCACCTAAAGTTGTGATAGGAGTCGTAATTAAGTATTCCTTCATCCTTTATCAGAAGTTCGCATTCGAATTCCTAGGCATATAATCACTTTTGGTGATGAATGCTTTACCTTTCAAAGTAGAATTTTCCGGTGCGAATCCAGATTATTCGGGCCACGAAACGGGTACCGAATATAGAGTGGAACATGAAAAAACAACCATTAAAGCCATGCCATAGAGAGTTGTATGTGCTACTTATTAAGTGTTATGTGGGTTTTCAAGGGGTCAATTTCATATGAAGAGGCACTTTCATGGTCCACATTTTTTCTGTTTTCTTCTCTTCGACTAGTATATTATATAGCCATTTTCTTTTCACTAAATTGGATCAGGCGTCTAGGTTTAAGAGTGTATATATATTGTCTAAACGAGTGAAAAACGCCATTAACATGTACTTATTAGACGGTGGATGTGATTTATTTTATTTTATATTCAGAGATTTCCTATACATCGTAGAAAACACTGCCAAGATCATTGAGGTGTAAATATATGGTAAATTCTTTTGGACTGAAAATAAAAATATTGTAATAAATGTTTCAAACTGATTTGATCGATGACTTAAAACATTTAGCTCAAATTATACTTGAGAAACTAATATTAGTATAGGGTGAAATTCTTTTCAAATTAATGTAATGACTTTTAAAATAAAAGTATGGAAAGAACATAAAGCCAATTTTACCAGTTTCGGGAAACCGAAAAGAGGAATAAATGTCATGATACAAAAACTTTGCGCAGAATTAAGGTGAACGTAATAAAATGTAAAGTAATGGAATGTATTAATATTTAAAGGGTTAAATAGATACTATATAATTATCTTTCTAACATCAGTAGCTAATGACAGAATCTTGAGATAACAGAAGAATAATGTATATAGTTCAAAGTAAGGAAAGATTAATTTTTAACACAAAATAAAGGAGAAAATTGAGTTATCCCATGAATTGAATAGAATTAGCGACTTCACAAGAGGAACAACACATTGAAAGTATATATGTCACGCCCCAAGTTCATGGCATGTTCACTTTGGCTTAACAAGTCTCACGGATTTGTTCTTTGGCCTATGCCATTATCGAGCCCAAAAGTGCCCATATCATGTGAATTTGTGTTATGCATGTCTTATAAACTCTTCACTTTCTTCTCTCATTTCGATGTGAGATGCACCTAAGATAACAAGTGCACCCCTTCTTCAGATGCTTGTCAGCCTAGAAGCCTGTCAACTTGTCACGATCCAAAATCCACCAGTCGTGATGACACCTAACTCAACCCGCTAGGTAAGCCAATTAACAATTATCCAGTTTTATTTAACTTAATAAAACAATTAAACAAGAGAATTATCTAAATTTTATATATTTTCCAAGAACTGGTGGTACAAATCATGAGGTTCTATGAATAGAGTTTACAAAGCAATAATGGAATAATTACACCGTCTGTTTGATAAGTACATAAACAAAATTTTATAGTCTAGGGCTACCGTGAACAAGAGGAAGCTACAACAGTAACGCGGGTACGATTTCAAATCCAGCAACCATCGAACGTAGCAACATCGGCATCCGGGATCTGCACGCATTGTGCAGGAAGTGCAGTATGAGTATAACCGGGCCCCTGTACTAAAAAAGTAACAAACTTAACCTCAGGTTGAAAGCTGTGACGAGCAAATACAAGATCGGGTCCAAAGCCAATATTTCCGCAACAGTTCATAACAACACAAATGCAAGTATAAAAGAGATATCTCAAAAGTAAAATACTCAACTCGTTCACAGTTCCAGAAAATGGTCATGCTTTTCAAATATCTCAATGAAAGAAAATCTCAGATCTCTTACCGAAAATGCCAAAAGTACGAGTAAGTTTGAAAACTGTAATTTTTCAAATATCCTTTCCACAATAAATAAAATGTTTTATTTTCTTTCCAAATAACAAGTATAAAGTACCTCTCCATACTCACATATCAATGTATATAATACGTCATGAATGATGTGATATTATATAGCATGAGGAAGAATGCATCTCTATGCCTGTATGTCATGTATGCATGTGAATGACATATATCTCAGAGATGTAACATGTACTTATACTCTCAGAGTACTCAATCTCATTACCTTGCATCCTCTGTTACTAAGCTCAATACTTAGCGCACTAAATCACTCAGCGTTGTATAATAACTGTTGCGACGTGCAACCCGATCCATATATATAGTCGATTGCGCTTATTGGGGGTGTACAGACTCTGGAGGGACTCCTACAGCCCAAGCGCTATATCGCTGCGGCGTGCAGCCTGATCCATATATCACTGCGGCGTGGATAAATATATATATATATATATATATATATATATATATATATATATATATATATATTGTTGCGGCGTGCAGCCGATTCATATATATATATATATCCTCACAATCAGGCCCTCAGCCTCACTCAGTCATCACTCTCTCCAGTCTCGCTCACCGGGCTTAAAATGTCATGAAACTATCCCGTTAACAATGATATGATGCATCAACAACAACAGCTGAGACTGAGATATAATATGAATGGATGAATATGACTGAGTACAAAATATCGATGGAAATCAGTGAGATGACAGCAAGAAATAACCACTATGGCTACAAACAATATCAGCATAAAGCCTAAACATGATATTTAGCATGATTGATAGTTCAATTACTTTATCACATGATAAAAACACAAATATCAATAAAATAGGGCCACTATACAGGACCATGGGAACAACAGAGTCCCATTTCACAGGGTGCACACCCACACGCCCGTCACATAGCATGTGTGTCACCTCAATACCAATCACATAACACATAATTCGGGGTTACATACCATCAGCACTAAGCTTAGAAGAGTTGTTTATCTTAAACAAGCCAATTCTGACACCGAGCAAGCCAAGTGATGCTCCAATAATGCCATCACGCGCGTTCTAACCTCCGAAAGACTCGAAACTAATAAAAACAACTCAAATACATCAAACAATGCTAAAGAAACCGATCCCAATCGAAAAAGGTTGAATCTTTAAACAAAAGCCCAAAATTGGCCAAAAAGCCCAACCCGGGCCCGCACCTCGGAACCTGACAAAACTCATAAAATACGTTAACTCATTCAATTATGAGTTCAACCATACTAGTTTCACTCAAATACGACTCTAAATCGATGTTCAAAACTAAAAAATTCATATTATGAAACTTTAGGCCAAAACCCCCAATTTCTTCTTTAAAATTCATCAACCAAAAGCTAAGATCGAAGATAGATTCATGAAATATAACCAAAACTGAGTAGAGAACACTTACCCCAATTCATATGCTGAAAAATGCCTTGAAAAATTGCCCAATTCCGAGCTCCCCAACTCAAAATATATTAAATGCATAAAACCCTCGTTTTAACACTGTTCTGCCTCATTTCTTATTTCAAAATATCTCGAAACTCACTTTTGATGCCTCCAATGGATTCCTCGTAACATTCTAGTCAAGTTAGGCTCTTGAATCACTCAATATTTAACTTTATATTGAAGAAGATATGTTGGTTTCAATATTTGAAAATAGTGCAAATTTTTAAATACGCAGCAGTGACAATTTCGTAATTAATCTGGGGGGAAAATTGGCAGCCTAATTCTTAGTAAAATTGCCATAAAATTCTCATACAATGTCCAAATTCGACGATTCCTTTTGCTATGCCTCCATAATTACAATACGGATCTAATGTTTCAATCAAAACAAAAATTGGAGTTAATTTTCTTAATGTGGTGCCATTTATGCTTGAAGAAACGACGTCGAAACATAAGAAAAACGAGCGCAACACAACTCAAACCTATCTGAAACTCACCTGAGCCCCTCGGGACCCCGTCAAAACATACCAACAAGTTCCATATCATAATACATACCTACTCGAGGCCTCAAAACACACATAATAATATTGAAACGACGAAACGAACCTCAAATCAAACTTAATGAACTTTCGAACTTTCGACTTCAAAAAACTCACGCCGAAACATATCAAATCAACTCGGAATGAACCCAAATTTCGCACACAAGTCCTAATACATCATACGGAGCTACTTGTGCCCCCAAACTACCAAGCGAAGTGTAAATGCGTAAAACAATCGGTCGGGTCGTTACACAATCCTCCACTTAAGCATACGTTCTTCCTCGAATGTGCCTAGAGTTGTTTCAAAAGCCATCAAATTGTCGTGTAACCTCACTATGAACATACCCGACGGTGATCCCACATCACTCTATCCCATATAGATCTGATAACACAACATGACTGAAATTTCTTAATCCAACCTAGCCCATAAGCCTTCGAATCCAATTTCCATATCCAAAATTTTCTATAAGATCAGAATCTCGCATCTACATGCTGTATAAGTCTGAACAAGCTGTATCAAGCCATAGACATAACTCAAGATGAAATCACATGATATACCATATAACTCAAACACTCATAGCGATAACTTCTAATCACAGTAGCTGCTCAAAACCACCTAATACAGGTAATAAACCTCTTATCAAATAGAGCCTCATTTTAACACCTTCATATGCTGCCAATAATGAAAGAAACACGCATAAACTCATAACCATTCGTCAGACCAACAAGTTATGGAACTCCTTCTCTTTTGATAGAAACTATAGCAAATTTCTAAGCCGATTAACATCAATATCCTTCCAAATATATCGCAGCCTAATCTAATGGCACCCATTCTAGGTACAATGACCTTATCCCATCTAATATAATCACTCTAGTTACATGACACATTAATACAGTCTAAAGTTGCAACTCGTGCAATCCGTGCACCAATAAGCAATATTCCAAATGTACTCAATCATGGAAAATGACTCAGACAAAGGAACTATCTCGCAAGCTCAATAAGTACTGCTACAAAGCAATGCTAAGAACCTACCACGCCGTATAACCAAAACACACGAATCCCACACAAAGGACCATATCTCAACATAACTTTGTAGCAATGTGTGACCTCATCCAAACGTCGGTCCAATTTAGATTCCTTGAGCCACCTTGCTCAAAATCAATAACCACACAAAATTTGATATCAAGTACCCAAAGTGCATTACCATAGCCACATAGAGCAAATAACACAATACCACCACCTGAAAAGGACATAGCCAACGTGCAATCAATCATGCAATGCCCAAATACTCATCCCACTCAAATCCCGATATGAATCCCAAATAGAACCGCACCATGTGTGCATATAACCAATGAATAACAACTCTCCAAAGCATAAAAGAGTAACTCACAGATCATCTCAGAACACAAATAAGCTTAACAACAACCAAATGACACATCCCTCAACAATAATATTATGGAGCCAACCAATCTGACTTGGTGCAGAACACACATCCATATCAGGCCTACCAATGAACCCTAAATCAACTCTTGTCACCCACATTAGATAAATAACCCTCCGAAAGTCCATAATGACTGAATCATAATACATACTATCCTCTGACTAGCTTTGGCCACATTTTCACAGTCTACAACCACAAAATAATATGCTCTTGAGAACTCCTAGTTTCTAAATCTGTAGAACACATGAATCACCATATTTGATCTCAACTCCACAACCTGAATGTCTAACATATCTCTCATACGCAATCATCTCGCGAGGAATACTTCTATAATTCTTCTGTGCCACAAAGTAAATTGAACTCCAACAGTCAATCAACTAGGAGAGCGCCGCAATACTAATGAAGTATCCATAAATCAAAACACACCCCCTTCTGAAATGTATACTCTCATCAAGCCATACCAAATAGTAATGTTATTTACCTAGTCATCTGAAACTATCCATATTGCCTAAGGACTCATGACATGTCCTTCAAAACTGAACCATGATCTTACATATGCAAATCTCAATCCTACACAACACACCGCATATACTATACCATCATACGAAAACTACGAGAACTTCGTAATCCACTCCGACTCATAAGAAACTACTCACTCAATTAGCCAACAACTTTCCCTTTGATTTCATCCAGAGAAAATCACTATACATCACATGCTCCTCACGCCAGTAGAAAATATACATCTCAAACCATGGTAGAAACCATCGAGAACTCTCCGAAACCTATTAGGACATAACCAAACCATCAGAACTGAATCTCTCTAACTCAACCAAGCCACGCAGGCCACCAAGACCCAAGAGTACCGCCACAAAACACCTGTAGAAACTCACTACCTCATAAGGAGCCAATCGCATCCATTACCATGTCGATCCAACCTACTACCAAGCTATCCTATTTATCCTAGTTCCTTCTGAATTACTTTCAAATTGATACTTCTTCTTGCCATAATACCACAATCATCAACCAAGACTCACCATATGAGACCCTAGCATAAACCATACTGCCCTAAGGCTCATAAGCCGTTGAATGCTCTCTTAATCACCCCAAAAGTACCACGACCGAGATATCCACTCTAAAGAGACCTTCTGCGAATTTAAAGTCATTACATTTGCCTTCTTGATACTGATATGTGGAATCCATAATGATATAGAAATGCCACAAGTTCTGACATCCTCCAATATGAATCTCAGTCTCTAGCCAAACACACATCCCGAAGACTCCCAATTGCCACGCTCAAATCTTAAATTCATTTGAACCATTCTCGAGAGTCTTCCACTCTGCTCAAATCTCAATTAGACTGACCAAACAGACTGAATGACTGGTGCCCTATTAGCACTCCAACACACAATGAAGTAACTTCACCTTAATGCAACCAAATATATTTCTGCTCCATACACATTACATCCTTCACTAATAACAACTCAAATCGTTCTGTGATTCTCATATACTGATAAAGTTTACCCAGAATTTCATTTACTCAAGTCATCCTTGATCTCACCATCTGCAGAACATAATTCATTCACAAGTATACCTCAAACCGAAACGAATACAACACATAACCGTGAAATCAACTTATTAATAGCAGATTCCCCCACTCGGCTCAAAGTCATAGATCAAAACATACCATAACTCCCAATGCCCATACTTTATTATAGCCATAATATCGCAGTGAAATTCAACTAAATCCTCCGTAAGTTCATGCAACACAAACCATATAATACCTCAAATCATTTGCAAATCTTGTATTCATCCTCGTAACAGTCAAGCCTACTCTCATATGCAATCCAAAGTCAAATTGCAACACATATTTCACTGGTAAAATAGAACTCACAACAAACAATCATAGGGATTACACAAACCTCAGGATACCCCGCAGGAGATAGCCCACCTGCTTTGCCTCAAACTGACCTCTCTCTATACCCTTCCATGGTTATAAATATTATGCAATCACTTAATCTTCCTGAGTCTGAACTCATATCACGACATGAAATCTACTTCACTCCTCAACTATCAACATGAAAAGACCCTTCAACACACCAATAACTCGGGACTATACATTAAATCAAGATGGAAATCAAGCACCAAATAGTTCTTTCTGCACTCCAAACAGACCCTTCTCGTCATATTCAACCATATGAACTCATGTCACAGCCACATCATACTCATCACGTAGCCATCTAGCCATAAATTCTATGAATAAGGACATTGCCGGACATATAAATCCAAAAGCACGTACTCACACAATCAACACCTTTGTGCTCAAACCAAAGTCAAATCCTGGACTCAAGTCCTCCAGACTGGCCCATCATCAGCATACCGATATTACATCTTGCACCTCTTCCATGGAATCACAAGTCGTCAATGTACAGCTGATACTGAGCGCTCACATGCTTATATGAATGCGTTGAAGGAATTCAAAGAGTCACGCTTCAAGATGAATCAATGCCGAAAGATAAGGAAAAAAAGATGGGAAGTATATCCTAAATGTCCTATAGCCTCTCGAAGATAGATATGGACATCATCATACCGATCCGCAAGACTCTACTAGACACTTGCTCATGACTTGTTGAACCTATGAACCTAGAGCTCTGATACCAACTTGTTACGATCCAAAATCTATCAGTCGTGATGGCACCTAACTCAATCCGCTAGGTAAGTCAATTAACAATTATCCAGTTTTATTTAACTTAATAAAATAATTAAATAAGAAAATTATCTAAATTTTATATATTTTCCAAGAACTGGTAGTACAAATCATGAGTTTCTACGAATGGAGTTTACAAAGCAACAATGGAACAATTACACAGTCTATTTGAAAAGTACATAAACAAAATTTTATAGTCTAAGGCTACCGTGAACAAGAGGAAACTACAGCAGGAACGCGAGTACGCCTTCAGATCCAGCAACCATCTAACGTAGCAATATCGGCATTCGGGATCTGCACGCACTGTGCAGGAAGTGCAGTATGAGTACAACCGACTCCATATACTTAAAAAGTAACAAACCTAACCTCAGGTTGAAAGCAGTGACGAGCAAATACAGGATCGGGTCCAAAGCCAACATTTCCGCAACAGTTCATAACAACACAAATGCAAGTATAAAAGAGATATCTCAAAAGTAAAATACTTAGCTCGTTCACAGTTCCAGAAAATGGTCATGCTTTTCAAATATCTCAATGAAAGAAAATCCCAGATCTCTTACCGAAAATGCCAAAAGTACGAGTAAGTTTGAAAACTATAATTTTCCAAATATCCTTTCCACAATAAATAAAATGTTTCATTTTCTTTCCAAACAACAAGTATAAAGTGCCTCTCCATACCCATATATCAATGTATATAATAAGTCATGAATGACGTGATACTATATAGCATGAGGAAGAATGCATCTCTATGCATGTATGTCATGTATGCATGTGAATGTCATGTATCTCAAAGATGAAACATGTACTCATACTTGCAGAGTACTCAATCTCATTACCTTGCATCCTCTCTTACTAAGCTCAATACTTAGCACACTAAATCACTCACCATTGTATAATAACTATTGCGATGTGCAGCCCAATCCATATATATATAGTCGATTGCGCTCACTGGGGTGTACAGACTCCGGAGGGGCTCCTACAGCCCAAACGCTATATTGCTGTGGCGTGCAGCCCGACCCAATATTGCTGCGGCGTGCAGCCCAATCCATATATCACAGAGGCGTGCAACCCGATCCATATATCGCCGCAGCGTGCAACTCGGTCATATATCGCCACGACGTGCAGTCCAATCCTATATATATTACTGCGGCGCGCAACCCGATCCATATATATATTTATATCCTCACAATCAGGCCTTCGGCCTCACTCAGTCATCACTCTCTCCAGTATCGCCCATGGGCTCAAAATGTCATGAAACTAGCCCGACAACAATGATATGATGCATCAACAACAACAACTGAGACTGAGATACGATATGAATGCATGAATATGACTGAGTAGAAAATATCAATGGAAATCAGTGAGATGACAGTAAAAAATAATCACTATGGGTACAAACAATATCAGCATAAAGCCTAAACATGATATTTAGCATGATTGACAGCTCAATTACTTTATCATATGATGAAAACACAAATATCAACAAAATAGGGCCACTATACAGGGCCATGAGAATAATAGAGTCCTATTTTACAAGGTGCACGTCCACACGCCCGTCACCTAGCATGTGTGTCACCTCAATACCAATCACATAACACATAATTCGGGGTTACAGACCCTCAGTACTAAGCTTAGAAGAGTTACTTATCTTAAACAAGCTAATTCTGACACCGAGCAAGCCAAGCGATGCTCCAAGAATTCCATCACGTGCGTTCTGACCTCCGAACAACTCCAAATTAAAAAAAACAACTCAAATACATCAAACAATGCTAAAGGAACCAATCCTAATCGAAAAAGGTCGAATCTTTAATCAAAAGCCCAAAATCGGCCAAAAAGCCAAACCCTGGCCCGCACCTCGGAACCCGACAAAACTCATAAAATACGTCAACCCATTCTATTACGAGTTCAACCATACTAGTTTCACTCAAATACAACTCCGAATTGGTGTTCAAAACTCAAAAATTCATATTATGAAACTTTAGGCCAAAACCCCCAATTTCTTCTTAAAAATTCATCAACCAAAAGCTAAGATCGAAGATAGATTCATGAAATATAACCAAAACCGAGTAGACAACACTTACTCCAGTTCATATGCTAAAAATAACCTCGAAAAATTGCCCAATTCTGAGCTCCCCAACTTAAAATATGTTAAATGCATAAAACCCTCGTTTTAACACTATTCTGCCTCGTTTCTTCTTCCAAAAGATCTCGAAACTCACTTTTGATACCTTCAATAGATTCCTTGTAAAATTCTAGTCAAGTTAGGCTCTTGAATCACTTAATTTGACCTTATATTGAAGGGGATATGTTGGTTTCAATATTTGAAAATAGTGCAGATTTTTAAATACGCAGCAGTAGCAATTTCGTAATTAGTAAGATAGCCATAAAATCCTCATACGATGTCCAAATTTGTCGATTCATTTTTCTATGCCTCTGTAATTACAATACGGATCTAATGCTTCAATCAAAACAAAAATTGGAGCTCATTTGCTTAATGTGGTACCATTTATGCTTGAAGAAACGACGTCGAAACATAAGAAAAACGAGCGCAACACAACTCAAACCTATCTAAAACTCACCCGAGCCCCGCGGGAACCCGTTGAAACATACCAACAAGTTCCATATCATAATACATACCTACTCGAGGCCTCAAAACACACATAACAATATCGAAATGACGAAACGAACCTCACATCAAACTTAATGAACTTTCGAACTTTTGACTTCCAAAAACTCACGCCGAAACATATCAAATCAACTCGGAATGAACCTAAATTTTGCACACAAGTCCTAATACATCATACGGAGATACTCGTGCCCCCAAACTACCGAGCGAAGTGCAAATGCTCAAAATGACCGATCGGGTCATTACACAATCCTGCTTGACTGGTCCTCCATCGTGGATGTCACAAAGTAAGTATAACAAAATGATAGTTGGGTGTATTCTATTATAGGATTTGAAATTTAAGAATTGAACTTATTGTTAGGGATATAGTAGATATGCCCTAGATCCAATCTCATATTTGATGATTTGAACATATTTTTGTGAATGTTATTTGATATAAAAATATGTGGCATTTGATCTTCTTTTATATATCATAGTTATTATTAATTGTTTGATTAATTTGATAAAGTCCTTGATTAAATTTTGAGATTTGTCATCGTAATAGAGATCATGATAATGAGAGCAAAGTCTCTTACAATTTAATCTAAATTTGTTCTTGATCGTAGGATTATTAATTTGGACATTAGTAATCCGTTTAGATCAATATTTATGTGATCGTCTTTATTGGATAAAGATTAGTTGATCTCATTAACTAAATCACATAGATATATGATGCATATAGAGATATGATCATTGAACCGACTCATTAGATAATTCCTAATGGTTAGAATTACTATAAACTTTCAATAGGATATTCTCTTGAAGAATGTGATGTAAGAGTTTCCTTTGACCTGAGATCGTCATAGTAATTGACAAGTTATTTATTGTGCTTTGATACCAGACACCTATGGCCCCAGGGCGATAGTTGAAAGGATATTGGGTACGATTAAATACTTGTAGAATTCGTGATTGATCAAGATGGAATCTGTCAACTCTTGGTAATGAATTTAAGCTCCATGTTGTCATGAATTATAAATGATCAAGCTAAGACCTTGGCCAAGGCAATTGAATGAAAGAAGAAATGAGTTTCTTAGGTCATTCAATGGTCGATTATATCTGACATGAACACATAGTTGGTCGCCTATTAGGATTTGACAGTTGAACCATATCCTAGGGTGATCTAGAGCTATAAGGACAGGAGGAATTACTACATTATTCTTCTACTGGTTCGTGAGAGTAAATTGTATACTTCATTTTATCCGATCGTTAAGGAGTGTTGCTAGACGCCACCCTTGATTAGTATATTGATGTGATCAATTTACTACCGGTTTAGTATTGAACCTATGGAGTCGCACACTAACGAGTGTTCTGATCTTTGCTAAAGGATTAGTTACTTTATTATTTGTTAATTAAATTAAAGAATTTAATTAGTTAAATAAATTTAGTTATTAGTCCAAATGAAAATATTATTATATTCTTTGCTAGCACAGAGGATATAATTAATATTGTGAACAAATTGAAGTTTCTATTTAGAATAGAAAATAAATTATTTTTCTTGGTTGAAATATATTTGAGATATATATAATATGAATTAATATTGATTTATATAAAAGTTATATATATAAAATATTAATTAATTTACCAATTTGGAATTGGATAGGAAAAGTCCATAAAAGGACAATATGAATTGAATCCAACCAACTCCAACATTAAGTTGGATTGGTTCGGCAGTCACGTTTAGTTAAAACGTGATTTTCGAATTTCCATACAATTCGATTGTGATTTATTTTGGAATAAATTTTTACCCTAAATAAATTATTACCTCAATCAAATAGGAAAAGAGTTTATAGGTAATGCTATATAAAGGACGATGGAACAAAAATTTGCACAATTATTTTCTTGAGAAGAAAACCCACTTTGTGAAAGTGAGAGTGCAATACAAAGCCAAGAGAGAAAATACAATTGTAAGAAAAGTGTTTCTTGTTCTTCTAAAATTGAGTTGAGATTTTTGTGAAAAATTTCAACACAATATTTCGTTCAATTTGTTCGCGGGTTTCATTGATCAAAGAGTTGATAGCAAGGATCAGTCTCGGTGTGGATACGCATAGAGTCTTCGCACTATCGAAGAAATTTTGAAACGAGACTCTTTTCACCAGGTACGTCTTAGATCTGATCTATTGACATGTAAATAAATTTGAAGTATAAATAGATCTGCCTAGGATTGTTATTGTCTTCTGCTGCGTATTACGAACACCTATACGCAATCCTTCATTGGTATCAGAGAAGTGGTTTATTGTGTCTAAAGTTTATTTACAAAATATTTTTATATTATATTTGAAGAGTTCAAACCATAATACATGTGTCTTGTGCAATAGTTAAATCGTTTGAACTATTGAGATTGTTCATAACTTGAATTTAAAATTTTGTATTAGATACAATGGGAATCTATAATAGGTTACATGATTCTATTGTTATTTTCAATTGTTATTAGTTCATGAGATGTTAATTAATAATAATATTCTAGCATGAATTCTTTTTATGTGATATATAAGATAAACATATTAGAGGATGTTGAATTTTGTTTTAAGTCACGTGCTTGTTCATTATATAATTTTGAATTATTTATTATATGTGATGTAAATCAATTTAGGACTAAGCATGTAGACAACTTGAACTAAATTCACATGCTATAAAAGATTTGATCTTCATGTTATTAAAAATTATTTTAGTAACAATTTCCTCTTTCTAAAATTTGAGTTCTTAAATAATAAAATATAAGATATTTTATTATAGAGCTATCCATCAAGGTAATTAATTTTACTTATTTCTTGTTTATAAGGAGCGGCCTAATTACCAGGAGACTTATAGTTCGAGAATATATTAAAATTATTTATTGCATTAGATGTATGGATTGAAAGAATTATTCAATTTTACACTACACGCCTGGACTACCCGGGGGATTATAAAATTTAATAAGTTATTTGCTATCATGATGGTTGAACTCAACTATGCCAATAAGATCGACCTGACTACCAGGGGACTATTTCACATAGAGCTATTTAAGAAAATTGTATGGGGATACAATTGATAAGAGTACCTACCTTTAAAATATATGTGAGAAATGACTTGACTTCCAAGGGGCTCATACATTTAAAGGATTCTGTTACTACACTAACAGAAATAAAGATTTCGTAAACTATAATGAGGGTAAATAGTTTAAAATAATTAGTGAAAATATCATTTAGATAAAAGTCCATGTCTTTATGATATATTCAAATATGTTCTTATATTATTACCTTTTTTTTCTATATTTTAGATTTCTCAGTATGTCTGTTATATCACTGTGTGAAATACTTAAGACCAACAAATTGGTAGGACCAAACTTTGATGATTGGTATAGAAATTTGAGAATTGTTCTCATGCATGAAAAGCTTATTGATGTGATCGATAAGCCTGCAAAGATAATCCCACCAGAGAATGATGTTCAAGGCACCAAGGTTTATCAGAAATACTTGGAAGAATGCCTTGCTATTAAACACATCATTCTCGCTTCTATGAGTTCTGAACTCCAGAGAAAACATCAGAATATGGATCCAACTGCAATCATTAAATATCTTAAGAAGATGATTGATACACAGTTGGACATTGAAAACTCTCCAGTTGGACCCGTTGTCAATCATATGACTGTTCTTACTGAACAACATGAGAAATTGGGGTACAAGCTTGGTAAAGAGCTTTCTAAAGATTTGATCTTGCAGCCAGTATATGATGCTGAATATTTTCACTGTAAGAAGAAATGGCATTGGAAGAGAAACTGCAAGGAGTATCTTGCAACACTAAAGGACAAGAAACAAGGTGAGACATTAATGAAAAATGTTTTCAAGGTTTCTTTAGCTACTACTAATTCTTCACTGTGGGTATTAGATACTGGCAGTGGTTATAACATCTGTAATATGTTGCAAGGGTTCAAGGTAAGTAGGAGGCTAAATAAAGGAGAAGTTAATCTACAAGTTGGAAATGGTGCAAAAGTTGCGGTCGTAGCTGTAGGATCAATTTCTTTAATAATGCATATGGGCAAATTACTTATGTTGGATGATTGTTATTATTTTCCTAAATTTATTTCGAACATAATTTCAGCTTCTATGTTAGACAAACGTGGTTTTTGCATAAATATAGGCAATGGTATTTGCTCTATTTATTATAGTGATAATTTATATGTGAATGACTATCTCCAACATGACGTTTATGTCTTACCTAATGTGAATGCTAATTCAATTATGCATGTTTCAAGTCTTAAGAGGAAAAGAGATGATCATGTAAATCAAACATACCTTTGGCATTGTAGGCTTGGTTATATTGGAGAGAAAAGAATTAACAAGTTGTACAAGGAAGGGTACCTTGACAAGTATGATTTTGAATCATATCCAACTTGTGAATCTTGTCTCAAAGGAAAAATGACCAAATCTCCATTTACTGGAAGTGGAGAAAGAGCTTCTGAATTATTGGGACTAATTCATACAGATGTTTGTGGGCCCATGAAAATTCAAGCTAGAGGTGGATATTCTTACTTCATCACCTTCACTGATGATATGTCAAGATATGGATTTGTGTATCTTATGAAACACAAGTCTGAATCTTTTGAAATGTTCAAAAGGTTCCGTAGTGAAGTTGAGAAGCAGACTGGTAAAAGTATCAAAGTACTAAGGTCTGATAGAGGTGGAGAATATCTTAGTGAAGATTTTACCAGATATCTCAAAGAGAATGGGATTCTCTCACAGTGGACACCTCCAGGAACACCACAATACAATGGTGTGTCTGAAAGGAGAAATCGAACCTTATTAGATATGGTGAGATCTATGATGGGGTTCACTGATCTTCCAATAAATTTATGGGGATATGCTTTGGAAGCAGCAACATACTTACTTAATAAAGTTCCCACTAAGTCAGTCTCTACAACACCATATGAGATATGGAAAGGATGTAAGCCTAACCTTAAACATATTAATGTTTGGGGTTGTCCAGCTTATGTTAAGAGACTACAGTCTGATAAACTTGACTCAAGATCTGATAAGTGTAGGTTCATTGGGTATCCCAAGGAAACAATGGGATATTATTTCTATCACCCTTCTGACCATAAAGTGTTTGTGGCCAGAGGAGCAATCTTTTTGGAAAGGGAATTTCTTTAAGAAGGAAATTATAATGGAGAAATAGAACTTGATGAAGATCAAGAAACTAATGAATCAACACAAAATAAAGATCATGAGAACCAAGTTGAAGAACCTTTATTGGATGTTTTGAAGTTGCCAAGGAAGTTGCTATCCTCAACGGTTGAAGTTCAAGAACTAAATGAAGTTCAAGAACAGGTTAATGAACCAGTTCCAAACCAAATTGAACAACAACCAAATCCAACACAAGGTGAACAAGTTGTACAAATACCTCTTAGAAGGTCTACACGAGAATGCCATGTACCAACTAGATTAAATTTATTGGTACAAGATGATGTATCAAATGAGGTTGATCATAATGATGATGACCCTAAGACCTATGAAGAGGCTATACAAAGTTCTGATTATGAGAAGTGGCAAAAGGCCATGGAATCCGAAATGGAATCCATGAAGGAAAATAAAGTATGGACTTTAGTTGAACCTTCAAAGGATATAAAACCAATTAGTTGTAAATGGGTTTTTAAGAAAAAGATTGGAGCAGACGGAAAGGTGGAGACCTACAAAGCCCGTCTTGTTGCCAAGAGATATCGTCAGAAAGAAGGAGTCAACTATGACGAGACTTTCTCTCCCGTGGCAATGCTCAAATCTATTCGGATTTTGCTTGCTATAGCAGCATACTATGATTATGAAATATGGCAAATGGATGTGAAAACAACTTTCCTTAATGGTGAGCTAGAAGAGGATGTGTACATGACACAACCTGAAGGTTTCACATCTTCGTCTGATCATAATAAAATTTGTAAGCTACAAAGATCCATTTATGGACTAAAGCAAGCTTCTCGAAGTTGGAATATTCGCTTTAACAAGACAATTGAAAAGTTCAATTTTGTTAGATGCGAAGAAGAAACTTGTGTGTACAAAAAGGTTAGTGGGAGCACAACTATATTCTTAGTATTGTATGTTGATGATATATTGCTCATAGGGAATGACATACCAGCATTGCAAAGTACCAAGATTTGGCTATCTGAATATTTCTCCATGAAAGACTTGGGAGAAGCAGCTTATATATTAGGAATAAAGATCAATAGAGATAGATCTAGGAAGCTGCTTGGACTTTCCCAGTCTTTGTACATTGATACCATCTTAAAGAGGTATAACATGGATACTTCCAAAATAGGCTATCTACCGATAGGCACTGGAATTTCTCTCAGTAGGGAGGATTGTCCTAAAACACCTGAAGAGAGAGAACGCATGAGTAGGATCCCATATGCTAGCGCAGTGGGAGCTATCCTGTATACCATGACATGTACACGTCCTGATGTGGCTTATGCACTTGGAGTGACTAGCCGATATCAGGAAAATCTTGGTGAGGAACATTGGAAGGTGGTGAAGACCATTCTTAAGTACTTAAGAAGGACTAAAGACCAATTCCTCATCTATGGGGATTCAGCGACTGAAGCAAAATATATAGCAGCTAGTGAAGCTGCTAAGAAAGTTGTATGGATGAAAAAGTTCTTAACTGAACTTGGTGTGGTTCCTTCAATAGAAAGTACAATTTCATTGTTGTGTGACAAAACTGGAGCCATTGCTCAAGCAAAAGAACCAAAATCACACCAAAAATCCAAACATGTTCTGCCAAGGGATCACTTGATAAGAGAAATCATTGAACGTGGATTCAAAAGGTTGATAGAAAGGAATGCTCCATACCCACTCACTAAAGCTCATGGTACAAAGGAGTTTGACAAGCACAAGTGAAAATTGGGAATGAAGTATATGAGCGATTGGCTCTAGTGCAAGTGGGTGATTGTTAGGGATATAGTAGATATGCCCTAGATCAAATCTCATATTTGATGATTTGAACATATTTTTGTGAATGTTATTTGATATAAAAATATGTGGCATTTGATATTCTTTTATATATCATAGTTATTATTAATTATTTGATTAATTTGATAAGGTCCTTGATTAAATTTTGAGATTTTTCATCGTGATAGAGATCATGATAATGAGAGCAAAGTCTCTTACAATTTAATCTAAATTTGTTCTTGATCGTAGGATTATTAATTTGGACATTAATAATCCGGTTAGATCAATATTTATGTGATCGCCTTTATTGGATAAAGATTAGTTGATCTCATTAACTAAATCACATAGATAGATGATGCATATAGAGATATGATCATTGAACCGACTCATTGGATAATTCCTAATGGTTAGAATTACTATAAACTTTCAATAGGATATTCTCTTGAAGAATGTGATGTAAGAGTTTCCTTTGACCTAAGATTGTCATAGTAATTGACAAATTATTTATTGTGTTTTGATACCAGACACCTATGGCCCCAGGGCGATAGTTGAAAAGATATTGGGTACGATTAAATACTTGTAGAATTCGTGATTGATCAAGATGGAATCTGTCAACTCCTGGTAATGAGTTTAAGCTCCATGTTGTCATGAATTATAAATGACCAAACTAAGACCTTGGCCAGGGCTATTGAATGAAAGAAGAAATGAGTTTCTTAGGTCATTCAATGGCCGACTATATATGACATGAACACATAGTTGGTCGCCTATTAGGATTTGATAGTTGAACCATATCCTAGGGTGATCCATAGCTATAAAGACAGGAGGAATTACTACATTATTCTTCTACTGGTTTGTGAGAGTAAATTGTATACTTCATTCTATCCGGTCGTTAAGGAGTGTTGCTAGACGCCACCCTTGATTAGTATATTGATGTGATCAATTTACTACCGGTTTAGTATTGAACCTATGGGGTCGCACACTAACGAGTGTTCTGATCTTTGCTAAATGATTAGTTACTTTATTATTTGTTAATTAAATTAAAGAATTTAATTAGTTAAATAAATTTAGTTATTAGTCCAAATGAAATATTATTATATTCTTTGCTAGCACAGAGGATATAATTAATATTGTGAACAAATTGAAGTTTCTATTTAGAATAGAAAATAAATTATTTTTCTTGGTTGAAATATATTTGAGATATATATAATATGAATTAATATTGATTTATATAAAAGTTATATATATAAAATATTAATTAATTTACCAATTTGGAATTGGATAGGAAAAGTCCATAAAAGGACGTATGAATTGAATCCAACCAACTCCAACATTAAGTTGGATTGGTTCGGCAGTCACGTTTAGTTAAAACGTGATTTCCGAATTTCCATACAATTCGATTGTGATTTATTTTGGAATAAATTTTTACCCCAAATAAATTATTACCTCAATCAAATAGGAAAAGGGTTTATAGGTGATGTTGTATAAAGGATGATGGAACAAAAATTTGCACAATTTTTTTTCTTGAGAATAAAACCCACTTTGTGAAAGTGAGAGTGCAATACAAAGCCAAGAGAGAAAATACAATTGCAAGAAAAGTGTTTCTTGTTCTTCTAACATTGAGTTGAGATTTTTGTGAAAAATTTCAACACAATATTTCGTTCAATTTGTTCGCGGGTTTCATTGATCAAAGAGTTGATAGCAAGGATCAGTCTCGGTGTGGATACGCATAGAGTCTTCGCACTATCGAAGAAATTTTGAAACGAGACTCTCTTCACCAGGTACGTCTTAGATCTGATCTATTGACATGTAAATAAATTTTAAACACAAAAAGATCTGTCTAGGATTGTTATTGTCTTCCGCTGCGTGTTGCGAACACTTATACGCAATCCTTCACTTATTACCATCGAATCATAGCTTGTCTTAGTTACTAAATTTGTAACTAAATATTATATTTAATATATTCTTAACACATATACAGAATCTAAGAAAGAACTATTGGATTTTTTCAAACTCTATCAAAATACTCTAAGAAGTCCACCGTGAATGTAAGACTTGTGTTTGAAAATAGATTGATAGCTTAAAAGGAATTTTAGAGGGTTTGAGAAATTTTGGGCTTTGCTTTTTTCTAACGAAAATTTTAGGTTTTGATAAACGTGGAGTGTCTAATTTTGTTTTTGGTTTTTTCGTCCAAATTGTTTGCACGAAACATAGACAAGACAAAGCATGCACCTCCTATCCACATCAAATCTTGGACATAATAAAATATTGGAACCACACGTTGGATTTGTCCTTTTGTTCTATCAATGAATAATATGACTATTTTAGTCAGAAATGATTGCAAATGAGACCATATTTCAATGAGCACCAATGGGGAGCAAAACAAATGTAGTACCGCATTGAACAGATAGGTACGTAAAATGTACATAGTTTGCTTTAAGCTGCCCCGCCGCAGAATCAAGAGATTTAATTGGTCCTAAATCTGGTTAAAGAAGGATGATTACTTTACGATATGTTCACGATTAGAAAAATATAATCAAATCAATCCCCCACATTAATTCTACAGAGGAATTATATAGACGAGCGTAACTTTACTTGAGATTGAAATATAATATATTATTATTATTATTATTGTAAAACTACCATCAACAAAATTGCATTTAACAAAAAACAGAAAATCAGGAAAATACTGAAAATTAAAGGGCATAGGAAATCTGAAGTATAAAATAGAGGACGACTTTAAAAAGTATTCAAGGAATGATATGCTCAAATTATATAATGCACATTCCCCTCTTGTCTTAATCTGTAAATAATTTGTTCCTCAATTCTTCTCATTCACACTTCTGACTCCTATATTATTATATTTAGGGGGAAAAAAGAGGAACAATATCTATGGGTAATTTCATGCGTATGAATAGAGGCAAGACAAGATTAATTTCTTTTAATACTTATATAACTGGAAATGTGGTTAATTTCCCTACAAAAGTAGTACGAAATAACTAATTATTTCTAATTTCAGGCATTTTATAGTTTATTTAATCAGGGGTATTTCCGATATATAGTTATTATACACTTTATCCAAGCATTTATTTTCTTGCTTGTTAGCGCTTTTAATTTGATACAAGAATAATTAGGTTTGACCGATAAGATAGAAAAGTACAACCTCCATTAAGCTTTCGTCAAATGCAACTTTTATTTAAACATCCGCTAGCCAAATTATTTTCAAAAAATATTCATATTAAAATCACTTATCTTGGGACACGTTTCAATTGGAATGGGGCATAAAATAGGTTTGTTAAATTGACAATTTTAGGCTCTAATAACTAATTAATTAACGTACGTTAGTGTACCGGATAGTGTACTTATCTTTTCCAATATGTGAAGAGATAATCGAGCTTTAAACTGTTTCAATTCACGGTGGCTAGTCATTTCATTAAATCATGTGTTGCTTACCTTAAGAAAAGAAAGATTAAAAGGAATATCAATATCCAAAGAGAAAGAGATAAAAGGTTTATGTTATTTCTTTCATTATCTTGAGTATATAAAAGGATGAAATTCCTTTACTAGAGATATGGGATTTGAGCTTTGGGTTTGAAGAAACCCCTAGTAGGGTAAGTTTCTCCCTTTTTAGGTCTTCGATGAAATTTCAGATAAATCAAATCGAAAAGTTTCGAATATCAAATAGTTAATTTTAAAAAAGAAAATAGTATATTTCTTCTGCAAACCATGATGCATCAATTATACCCTTCTCAAATGGTCTATTCCTTGGTGAAAAGATTAGTTTACGGAAATCATATTATATTTAAAACTTTTTTAAGAAGTCATGATTTAGTAAGAACATTTGAATCTCGAGTGTGATCTGGGAATCTTACGTATAAAGTTTATCCGTCTACAATATCTTGGTCCACTTATTGTTCCTTGTTTGATTGGTGAACAGGAAAAAAAATTGGAAAATATTTTCTAGTGTTTGATTAAAGAGTAGAGAATATGTTTTTAGGAAAATATTTTTTTATACTACTTTCCTCACCCCCTTCCCCTAAGTCCCCATGTTCCCTTGTCCTCCCCTCCCCCCAAATACCTAACATTTTTAGGACTCTATTTTCTTCAACAATTTAATTATTCTTCTAAAAATTCACATACCCAAAGGAACTAATGTACTGCTTTATTTTTTTACGCAAAACAACATTGAAATTTATGCTTCATAACTAAAAAGAAAATACTCTTTTTTTGGTTGAAAAAGAAAGTATTCTTTCTACAACATAAAAATAAAGTAATCATTTTATTGAAATAAAAGAAAATATTTTTTCTACTTTATGAAAAGAAAATATTTATTTTGTTTGAAATGAAAAAAAATACTTTTTCTATATCATGAAAAGAAAATACTTTTTTTGTTAAAAAGAAAGAAAATACTTTTCTACATCATGAAAAGAAAAAACTCATTTTGTTGAAATGAAACAAAATATATTTTTTACATTATGAAAAAAAAGTACTTTTTTATTATAAAAAAAATACTTTTTATATCATGAAAAGAAAATACTCATTTGTTGAAATGAAAAAAAAATCTATCTATAACATAAA